>NW_026641763.1:0-82083 GCF_028554395.1 Pezoporus wallicus | reverse complement strand
TGTGGCTTGGTATCTCCTTCTCTTTAGATTCCTCCTTTTTACAATTCCTCCTCTTTGGCAAAAACACAGCTCAAAAGAAGTTAAAGTGTTTAATGGTCCTACTTTTCCAGCAGTGGGAAATGTGTTACTCCCATTACTCTGTGGTGGCCACAGGTGATGTAGAACTATGTCTGAAGTCTCTTCCTGATACTGAAATGGTGCATAGCCAGCTGTTAAGTCCAAGGCGTTGTTTTAGGAAATATATAAACCAAGTTTATTCTTAAAACATCCTAAACTGTTATATGCTGAACTGTGCTAAAACACAGTTTGCACTGAAGTGTTTCTGATGCATTTCCATGTCATAAGTCTCTCTCACTGTTTGTTTCCATGTCATCACCCTCCACTGTTTTGGTTGAAAGAAGACGGAGCCTTGGTTCTGTGGCTGTGTGCAGACAGGCCTACTATTACAAGCATCACTATCACAGGGTGCATGGTACTGATTCTTGCATCATGTAATTTGTGGGAGCTGTTGCTGTCTTTTCATTGTGTTGGCATATCTCTTTCAGGTCTCTCTTAACAGGCCTGCTAGGTCCTGTGATTTCACCAGACATGGAACTTGACTTTTACATTTGAAAAGGACAACTAAATAATTAAACAGTGTTGCCAAACATTTCAGTAGTGAGGTCTCCTTTTCTTCCTTCCCAGTCTCTGCCAATGAACTTACCTAGGTGTTCCTTGCTCCAAAGGTAAAGATCTTAAAAGATTTATTGCAAATCAGCATTTCTTTCCTTTCAAATTTTCTTTTTTCCACATTCAAATTCAAAAAATAGAAGCAATTTCTGCACTTACACAGCATTTTTTCCAATACATCTTTCCAGCCCCATTTAGTGTCATGGCAGCATGCTGCAAAAGCCCAAATTTGTTTAGTTTTGGTTTTGTTTTGTTGTTTGTGGGGGCAGTGGTGTCACAAGATACCTTTACTTAGGTATGCTAAAGTGTCTGTTTTGAATCTGTGGGTAGACTTCATCTCTCAAGCATAAAATGCAGTAGGCATAACAGTTTCTTAAATCTTTTTTTATGTGAAAAACTGCATCCCATGCTGACTCCACGATTACTTTGTAAACTTACAAGTACTTTTTGGAGGAGGTGCATGTAAATGTGGAGAGTTGAGAGGTGGTTGTCAGTTCTGGAAACAAATGACCAAAACTTCTGCTCTACTGGAAGATAAGGAAGTTTCCTCCAGCGTGCTGTCTGACATACTAACCTGATTTGCTCTGACTGATGCTGCAGCAGCAGAAAATTAATCATCAGTCGCTGAAGATCTTGCTCATTCATCAGGATGTGGTATGCAGGGGTAGCCACTCTGGACTGTTTACTGTCTATGAATAATAGAATATAATATCTTAGTAAGTCGTACTTTACATTCACTCCAATAACAGTATAGTTACCCAGTATTTAAAAAAAAAAAAATCATATTTGGTGGTTAGCAACAATTGGAAATGGCCCCAGGAAAAATGAAGGTTACTTCTTAATGACTTTTCTTCTTTCAAGAATAAAGATTACTCCCTTTCTTAGGGCAGCCTACTTTGATCTGGTAGAAAAACTGTGAATGTTTCCTTCAATGGCTTCAGCCTCTAATCTGCTTTTTTCTCTCATTTATTTATTTTATGTAGAGATAAACACAATGTATCTCATAAAAACTTTTCATGAAAATCTGAAAAGACCTTGATGTTGATAATTTTAATAATTTTATGAAAAAATTATACCTCTCCTACTATCTGAGTGATTTTTTTTGTTGTTACAATGGATTAAAGATTAAGGAGGTTATTTTAGGGAAAAAAAGAGATGTTTTTTACTCAAAAGTAATTGAAATCCAGATGGGATCTGTACTTTAAGTAACAGAGGACCAATTCATATGTCTAAAACCAACACTCCTAGTAAAAGAAAAGAGCAAACTTTGAATAATAACTAATCTGTGGTAAGACAGCAAAACTTTGACTATTGCATAACCATCTTCTGAGAACTGACACATTCAAATTTAACCTCATTTATTCTATCTGATCCACAGGAAGAGATTCCTAATCCCATCTACTATTTATTTAGAATTGAATAGTTTTCAGACAGGTTTTCAGCTTTGCCAGCTTGCAGAATACCGGGCTTAAGTTTTCTGTAATCATGGAATAACAAGCCTTAACTCTAATTTGTCTTGGTAATACACGAGTGAAAAAAATACTCTTTTTCTCCACTGTCCCTTTTTTCACTGCCTGCAGGTGTTACAATTGATACTTTACCAGGATTCTGACAATCTCTGCAGCTCTAAAGGAGAACTAAGGTTATCTCCAGCCTAAATGGCAAGCTTTGTCAGGACAAAGCCATTATTAGAGCTGTTAGGACTTGTTAACTTTGGTTCACCGACAAAGTGTGTGTCTCACACTGTTGCAGAGAGCTTTTATGCTTATCATTCACTGATGAATATTTTGTCTAATTCTCAATGAATGTAAAAAAATAGAGCAAAGGTAGGTTTCTAAGATTTTTATTATCATCATCCTTTTAATCTTTTAATAATGTTAATCTTTATTATTTTCAATTAAGATTGTTTTGGTTTGCTTTCTTGGGGGAAAACAAAAATCTTAGATAAGATTTAAAACTTTGACCTTTATAATTTCTTCTAAAGGCTTAAAGATGCCACAGAAAGATGCATGTTAACCAGATTAACCCCTGATACAGTGCATTATCTCTTCTATTAGACAGCTGAAGGATGACTCAGTGAATTTAGCTTGCAGCAAGTTGCACAGTAACTGTTAGGGCAGTTAAAGCATTTTAGGAGAGTCAATTCACAGACTTTCTCTCATAACACCTCAATATTTTTGGACAATTCATAAAATATCACTTAATTTTACTCTTTGATGGGAAATCACTATACCTGAATGTCCATTTATTAATGTGTTGCCTGTCAAATGATTTGAAAAAGGTGTATAATCTTATCATGTAATCTTTGGCATTAGTAAATCTCTGATGGATATTAAAGGTGCTAATGAATACTTTCATAATGCAGTAACACTACCGATTTTACTGTTATCACCTTTTCTTTGTCTAAATTATTATCATTATTCCATTTCTCTACATTTTTCTCTGAATTTGAAAGGTTAAGATGGTATAAGTTGTAAATGCTCAGCACACACGTCTCTGAAATATTTATCGAGCCGATCTCGCTCATCATATCTCTGCTTGACTAAATAAGGCGAGTTTATGGCTTATTTTCTATTAATTCACTTTATTCTAGGGTGATTTGGTAGATTTACTGCTCTTCTACCACAGGTACCTTTCTGTCTTTTACTTTTCTTTCCCTGATGCATTTTAGATAAACTTGAATTTAATATATTATCTGAAAAATATCTCAGTTTTTTAAGTCCTATGAAAAAGCAGATGCTGTATTCTGCTGTCATTTAAAAACTGTAGAGATAACATAAAAAACTTAAATTGTTTTGTCTTCAACAATTTCTTTTCTCTAACAGTGATTTTAAGGGTAGGCCACATTTATCTACCTGTCTACAATTTCAAAAGTTAACAACAATCTTTGGGTCTTATGCTACAAGGAGAGCTGTAGGAACCCAGGGGGAGAATACTACAAAGTTGTTTTCCTTCACCTCTTTCTGAATAGGGAGATGATTACCAGAAAGGTGCTTCATGTGAGTATACTATTTAGAACTTCACTGGTGACTTTGAAAGTCACTTCTACTCCACACAAAGTCAGAGTTCAGAAGGAAAACTGCCTGTTAAGAGGCATTTATATTCTGGAGGAAAAGAAGTGATAATTTTCCACAATAGGTGTTGCAAGTTAACCCCAGTGGGCAGCTCAGCCCCACGACTCCTTCCAGTGCAAAGGGAAATAGAATGAGAAGGGTAAAAGTGAGAAAACCTGTGGGTTGAGATAAAGACAGTTTAACAGGTAAAGCAAAAGCTGTATGTGAAAGCATATCTCTGAAAGTCTCCTCTTCCTTCTCCTTACCGCTAGATTTTATCGTTGAGCATGCTGCCATACAGTATGTGATATTCTTTTGGTCAGTTGAGGTCAGCTGTCTGGATGTGTTGCCTCCCAGCTCATGCAAGCACTCCAGGCTGCTCATGTTGTGGAGCAGCATAAGAAACACAAAAGACTTAATGTTATGCAGGCACTGCTCAGTAACAGCTAAAATATCAGGGCATTATCAATACTGTTCTGATCACAAATCCAAAACATATCACCATGCCAAATAATATGAAGAAAATTAACTCTGTCTGAGCCAAAACCAATGCAAACAAAGTAGTGATTATCTTAATCCCAAGAATGCACTGCTCTTGTGAGTACTTGTGAAACAGAACTCAGATGTGGTTTTACATTTGGTAAGGCGAAGCTACAGAAGAAGAAACCTGGAATGAAGATCGTCACTCAAATTCTTATTATTGGATTGAGGGCTGGGACTCCTATGCTAAACTGGGCAATGCTTCCTGGGGCAGGAAGGGTGTTGGTGAAGTACCTGGAATTTCGGGACTTGCAATCCAGCAACAAGGCATGATTGGGGATTTGCATGTGGGAAAGTAATACTGCATAGAAATGTTACAATGATGTAAGCTAAAATGCTGATGTCAATAATTACCCTGAAACAAAACTTCTGAGTGTAAAATGAATGGCATTTTGAGGAGAGTATTTTTCCCAGTGGTGGTGTCAGAGTTGTTTATGTGCTAAGTCCACTGTTCATGGGGTTTAAAGAAAATTATTATTCCATTTGGCTTGTGCATTCTGCTGAGAAGTATCCAGAGGTGTAAGCTACAATTTCACTTTGAAATTTGAGTAATAAAGTCTGAGGTCTGAAATTTTGTGTGAAGTTGGGAAATTGCACGGTAATTTAGCTGAGCTTTGGCTGTTATTTGTATGTTGGGTAATGAATAATAAGAGTATTTTTAGAGAAAATCTAATAACTTAAATTTCTAGGTTTTCAGTTTTCACAAAATCATAAGGCCTAGGTTACATTAAAAGTCATGTAAAATACAGTTTTCCTACTGCTACTTAAAGTTTTGATTGGAATTACCTTTTGTTTGAAAAAAAAATATTGTGGATGAAAACCACACCACAGTTCTCATGGAAATGCTTTTGGTCAGTGGCTTCTGTTTTTCAGAAACTGAAAAGCCTGAAACTGAAACTGAAACTCAGGTTTTGAGTAACAAAGACTTATAACAAGCTGCAAGGTGAAAAGAAGTCTTTCACTTACTGAGCCTAATGGAAACTTATTGCCCAGAGTTACAGTATTTATTCTTAAAACGTATTTTCTTCTGTGGAATTTTAATTGTTGTTATCCATAATTTAAAATTTTGGATGAAAGCCATAAATTATGCTGTAAGTTACCACTGTTTATGATTTTCTGTGATGGTATTTTAAAATGATAATTCACAGTGAGAGAAGAGGTACTTTTATTCAAATGTCTTACTTCAGTGTGTCACACTATTATATATAACATTAATATTCAAATATAATGAATTATATCTAATTATAATACAGGGATATGTCATCATAAAGTCTGAGTTCCTTGAAGATATGAAAGTACTTAAAAGGGTTGACACTTGTCCTGCTCAGTGCTACCACAAGTGCATTTTCAAGTACATGCAGTGACCCACGTATACTTGCATGTGTTTACAGGGCTTCCAGTCAAGGGAAATTATCTTTACATTGTAATTGAGCTGGAAAGCACTATCAGATAATGAATACGGAATAGCAGAATTTTATTTTGAAAGCCATTCTGAACTTTGCATTTACATAAAGAACAAATCACCACTACCCTGATCCCAAACCATCAGGAGCTGTCCTTGTCCTCATCAAAATAGGACAGACTGTGGACACTATCGGCCACTATGGGAAGCAATTGAAAGCAGCCAGTTCAATAGGATACTAAAAGAATTGTGCCTCATTTCTGTGCTTGAAACCAGAAGCAGGTTTGGGCCACAGTCCCATCCAGCTTGATTTTGAGCATATTTTGGAGAGAAAAGAAAGGTCATTTTGTCAAGCTTGGCAGCTCTCATTAAGCTCATGTGTGACTGCTGGCTGATCCAAGGAAGATAATAATTTGCAGACATGGAGCATCATTAGGAATGACAGGAAGTCAGTGTGTAAGTTCCAGCTTCTAGTTGCTTAAGATCTGAGGCAGAACTGTAATGCCTCCCAGAAAACATAACTTATCATCATTAATTTTTTTTTCATAAAATAAAATAAGCACACAGTTTATTGTTAGGAGCATACCAGTTTGGAATTTGGAATTTTTAAACTGATAGTACTGTGTGATAAAAACAAGTTAAATTAAGCAGAAAATGCTGCTAATAATCAGGGGCCATGTAGACGTTACAAAATTAAATAAAGCTGAAATAATCTGAAAGACTTTAGATTCTGAGAAGAAGCTTTATTTTCCCCATGAGAAGCTAGTATTTCCTTTAAATGCTTATCTTACCAGGTCACTGTTGGTTTCAGTACAGTTACACCACTGATAATATTGACTTGTGAACATCTGAACAATTATTCCTTCTTGACTGAGCAGTTGGTAGCACAAATCTCAGGGAGGTATTACTAAGGACACCAACAATATTGACTTTATACTCTCCACACATGATTCCAAAAGCATGTGGGAGGACTTCACTACCATAGTGCCCTACTGGAATAAGCAAACTGAATTTAGATTTCATTGCTGGAAGGGAATTATCTGGAAATTTAAAACCTACTGGGTTGTAAGATGGTTACTAGTACTCTGAAGTGAAATCTTGGGCTTTTAATTAAAATATTTTATGCTACTGTACATACTTAAGGTACTCCTTTATCTTGGACGATGTGAATTGTTCTAAACATTTGTCTCTCCCACATTCCTCCCTTCTCAAAAAGAATATGGTAAAACTAGAAAAAGTTCAGATAGGGGCAACAAGGATGGCGAAGAATATGGATTAGTTTTCTACAAGGAATTGGTGGGAAAATTAGGACTCCTTGCTTAGAAAAGAAACAGTGAAGCAAACATGGTAATAATCTATAAAAACATAAACATCTTGGAAAAAATGTAGTTCACTGTTTCTTCAGCACAAGAGCAAGGGGACAGATGAAACTATTGATAGGCTTATGCAAAGGAAGCTAAAGAAACTGCATCTGTCCATGATTGATAGTTGAGATATGGAGCTCCATGACATGAGATGCTGTGATTGTTAAAGCTTACATGAGTTCAAAAAACCACTAGGCAAATCAGTGGAATCCACAAGGCTATTAAATACAAGAATATCACTTTTAGAAGAATAAGTATTTGAGCTGAAAAATGTTGGAGCCTAAGTGAGTGTTCTGTGACAACATCACTGCCCAATGCTGTGGTCTAGTATTCTTCCCTCAGTGTCTGCTCTTGACCACCCCTAGGAATAAGACAAGTTAAGCAGAGAGACCTTCATTCAGACCAAGGAAAGTCATTCCTGTGTAAAGAGGTTAATCCTGTTTCAAGAAAGCTTTGGGGGATAAGAAAACGGTAAAAATACTATGGTAACAGAAGTCCCGGGAATATTGATTGCCTCAGTATCCCTATGACATTGCCAAGTTACTGTATGCTTCATTACCTACTGACAGAGACATTTGCACTTCTGAAAGGAAAGAGAAAATAGGTCATCAGACTAGACAGGGTAATCCACCTGCTCTTTTAAGTTCCTAATTACAATTGAGGAGCAATTATTAATAATTTAGTACTTCAGGTAAATATAGGACTATGAACTGAGCCAGGGTCACACAATTCTTGTGGCTTATTAGTAATGAGGAGCACATTTAAATCAAATCTATAAGGCTAAAAAAACAGCATTGCTTTCTGCAATATATCATCTTAGGAACATCACTGGAAAAAGAATTGGTGAGATTTCTTTTCATTATTATTGAAGAACCAAAACCTCCATTTCATGTGGCAACCAGATACCTTTTTCCCACCTCTTTCATATGCAGTCACTGGGAATTTAAAAGACAAATTTCCTTTTCAGCAGGTCAGTGCATACTGAATGCTCTTTGACTCAGAGATGGCCTGCTAGGTCACATAAGCAGCCTGGATAATATTCTGAAAGTGAGGATTTTTTTCTTTGAAATCTTTACAGCATTCCAGGACATAGAGCCTAATTCATTCTTCACTTTGCAAATTTCAATTAGACCGTTTGTTGCTACCTATGATGAGCTTTACCCTCCCTGCTACAATTCATCTTTGCTGATGCCTTTCATTCACAGAAACCCAATTATTCTGGATGAGCAATGAGTAAAAAAGTCACTTCTGGGTTTTTTTTTTTCAAATTCTGAAAATTTGGACACATTCAGAAGTAATGTCATTTCAAATGACAGCATGCAGAGCAAAAAGATCGGTTCTTGAGAATGTAGAGTTGATTGCAGGAGTGAAGATTTTTTGGCAGTAAGAAGCAGCTATTCATTTCAGGCCGACTGCAATAAATTGGTTCAGAATGGGCATTTATTACTTTTGGGAATAAAAAGTACTTTGTATTTATTTTATGTAAGGCCTGGACAAATGCTCACCCCTTCCCAAAGACACACAGCAGAAAAGAAATAAAAAAAAAAAAAAAAAAGGAAAAAAAAAGAAAAAAAGAAGGAAAATATAGGTTTAAAGGTTTAAATCTGGCTGAAGGCAAAAATCTCACTGTTCTTTATTTTTTTCCTAAGAATTCTTGCCTGATTACAAATACTTTTCATCTCTTGCTCTTTTCATGATTAGCAAATATGCATTTATATTTTAGGGTATAATCTCCCAGGAAAAGAAAGACGTATCAATAGTAGGAGACATTTAGGCAAATTGCAAAAAAGTCCTGATAATCTAAAATAAAGAGGAAAATGTAACTATCATGCATATACAGAAATAGGGAAACATTTGCTACTTTTAAGTAACTGTAAACAGTAATTAGAAATGCTGTCTTGTGGGTCCTATTATTATGAAGGCAGCAAATATTGAGGTATCTGAATTATGGTCTGAAGTAATTCGTGGCAAATAATACTTCGCCTAGCAAATTCAGTGTGCATATGTACGCAAAGGTAGGCTTATGTAGCAGCTGCTGGAACTGGCGTAAAGTATATTGCTTTACACTCCAAATGAGAAGAGTTATTGGAGTTTTCTGTATTGCTTGTGGATCGGTTGTAACTAAAATGTTTAATTTTTTTTTTAAGATGTTAAATCTTTAATACAATGCATTAGTTGCCAAAGATTTTATATCATTTCAATGGTGATTGAATATCACTTGAGATGGTAATCTCTCATTGTGAAGCAGACATGAAGTAAATATTTCTGTAGTAATCCATTTTACATGAACTATGAAAGAGGAGGAAGCACAGTGGGTATTTTTAAAAACAGAAACATTGCTGCAGTTTTAACATAACATTAGTAATGTTGCTATGGTAATGGTTTAAGAAAAGCATTTGCTTTTACGTTACACGTGCTAATTCAGAAGTCAGCAGGGATGTCTACAGGTTTATAAAGTTTCTAAACATCAAACCTGGAGCTATAATTTTGACAAAATTAAAGCACCTGCCACATAATAACCATTATGGATGGGTCACTTTTTATTATCTTCTGCCTTCACCCCTTCATTCCTTTTGAGATTTAATAGAAAGTTTTTATAAGGTTAGTACACTTAGAAGTATCACATAACAAATCTGAGATGTATGCATATAGCTATATAAGTCAAAGTATCACCGCCTTTCTCAAAGATTATTCTGTATTTAGAACAGAAGCCTTATATATAATAAATTATATATACATATAAGTGAATTGCATTCACTTTCCTTAGCCTGGAAAGCAATGTTAAAACAATGTTAAAAATGAAATGCTGGAGTTTATTGATTTTGCTAATTCATCTGATTGCACAATTTCATGTTAATAAATATTGCTAAAAATAAGTAATTCAAATAGAATCTACTAGGCTAAGATGTAAAACTCATTGCACAAAATGTTTGAAATGTCCTGATAGGATTTGTCAAATATTCTGCGCACTTTCAAAGAAAAAAAGCATTCGAGATCACATCTTCAACGGTATTGCTGCGTACCAATTTCAAGGAAAGTCACAAAACAAAAACAGAAAATGATAGCATGACTTTATTTTTCTACTTGAAGGATGTCCTAGAAATCAACACCAGCTGCCTCAAGTGTTTATTAGGTGCTTGCTTTCCCTATTCCCAGAGGGTTCTCTTTGCCCTTATGCATCAGAACATAAAAATACATGTATTTAAACCCAGCATCCCTGCTGTCTTAATTTGCATTAAATTTAGTTGACCAGTAAAAATGCCTCACAAAATGCAGTATTGTCTAGTGTTGAAAACACATGCCATGAACTACTAGGTGTCTTTTAATGATTATTGCCACTGTAGCTAGCACTAGAAATCAAACAGGGACCCAGAGAGATTTCTTAGAAAGTAACTGCTCTAAAATCTGATTTTCTATCTTAGAGTATTTCTAAAGATTGATTTTGAAAACCTAAGGATTGATTTTTTTTTTTTTGCTTGATTAGTAACTGCTGCTTCCTAGACCCTAGTCAAGGTCAAGACTTCGAATGTTATGTGTATGACAAGAAAGTGGCGGGTCTGTGAAGCTAAAAATGTGAGTATAAGTTCCAAAGGTACCTGGGTGACTTACAGTTGGTTCTCTCAGACC
The DNA here is from genome assembly GCF_028554395.1 of Pezoporus wallicus. Classification (NCBI taxonomy): domain Eukaryota; kingdom Metazoa; phylum Chordata; class Aves; order Psittaciformes; family Psittacidae; genus Pezoporus; species Pezoporus wallicus. Next base: position 71,428 of record NW_026641763.1, on the reverse strand, counting down.
AGTTCATCCGCAGTAAATGAGGGAAACAATTATAGCACCAGTTTCTTCCTGGGTAGCTACTAAATCACAGCATAAAAGCACTTGTAGATTAAAGTCACAAAGGTAGCTTTAGCCCAGTTTGGTTAATTTCCCAAGGCTTCTTTAAACTCACAGAAAGAAAGTAACTTTATCTAAAGTGGGACTCAGCATAGGATCCCTCAGCACAGAGTGAGGTTTTCCAGTCATGGAATTAGTATGAAGAAATCACTACACTGACTGTTCCACTCAGACAAGCATTTACAAGCCTATGCTTTATTTTTATTAAAAAATGCGAATACATATTTAAATCTATCTACTGGAATTCAGATTGACTTATATTTTGATGATTATGCCAGAGATTTCATGTGTTTTTTTGGGAAAGTCTGGCAGACAATACTCAAATTGCTCCTTTACTCCTTGGTTATCACTGAACTATATGTAAAAAGTAGTTACTTCAATTTCCACTCTCCAGTACTGTATCTCTTATTCTAGGAAGAATGTACTCTTCCTATTATACCAAGTTCAATTATTTTGTATGAAATAAAACAAACAAACATAAAGGAAAATAGGTATCGTCCTGTAAGAGAAACAGTTATCCATCACATCTGCAAAGCTGCAGGAATCTTGCTTCTTGGAAACATACAGATGAATAAATGACTAGGGGTAATTACACTGCCAGCGGCTGAATTTATCATGAACTTTGTCAGCTAAAATGTCATTCATGTTTCAAATGGCATAGTCAATTAAATCAGTTATAAAATATGCATCAGCTGTTAAAATGCTTCATTTTTACCATTTTGAGTTAAGTATATCGCTAAAAATAATTCAAAACCGATGAAGTCCATAACAATGGCAGGTGCCTTCTATCACTAATTCTGCAATGAAAGTTTCTTTTTTTCTCTCTTTCAAAATGTCCATCCATACAGTTCTATAGTGCACAATCAGTAGTATGATTAGTAAACAAAGTGTTTTTGAAACCTTATGTAATCTGCTCTTTCTGACAGCATAAATGGCTGCAGCTACAGTTACAGTTAATATAAGGAAAAATGTTGGCAAAACCACCATCCACATATCTCTCATCTCAAAAAAAGTTTATCCTAAGAAACAAGCCCAGAACATTTTATATCCCAAGTAAGCCCAAGATGGATTACAATTATCACTTGATAAACCACATGTAGAACATGAGAGACAAAACTTCATTATCTACCTTCTGTATGAAAAAACTACAACTACATTATTAGAGGTTTTTACAACAATTATCTGTAGACTGTTGACATTGAGAGACACTTTTTTACAAACACTTGACAGCATATTAAAGCCACTTCTCTTAAGATGGATAAAAGCAAAGGCATTCGTAATTAAAGCAACTTGCCCTTAATTATCCTCTAGCTGCCTGTGTGCTAGATTTCCTGAGGGATGAGAACGGGAGATGTGTTAAGTCAGACAGGCACATTACTCAAAAGAATACATACTTTCTATAATTCATGTGTTAAACATCTTCATACTAACTAAAGGGCATTCCATCCTGGGCTAACTAGAAGAAAGATACTTAGGCACAACTTGTTTCTATTGCAGCAATGTAAATTAGAGATCGGTATGAAACGGGCTTCTCCCTCCATTGTCAAGTCCTGTAGTGACCACTGCTTTACATGCCTACCTAATGCTTTTCATTCTACCTAAGTAGAATAACTTTCCCCAAACCATCAACATTATCCTCAAGGTGGATCTTATCTTCTGCTTGTCAAACACAAGAGCATTATAGCTTGCTGCCATGTGAAATACAAATGAACACCATAAGTCCACTGAGAAAGTTTCCTTGTCTGTTGTTGGAATATATGCCCACCCCACCCAATACTCTCCTGCAAAGACTGATAAAGCAAGGACTAGTGAATGCCCTCTAAGAGTGCTCTGCTGACTTCACATACTTGAAATGCATTCATGGACTTAGAATGCCTAAGTCTAGAAGGATCAGCAAGAGGTTATGCAGCTGATATCCAGCTATGCCTTTCCTGTGCCCATTAACTGATTTGGCTACAGTTTTACTTCTAGAAAGACCGTCTTAATAGGAAGAAATCAAGAGGGAAAGAAAATCTATTACTTCCTCTGATAATTGCTTTTCCACTCATTAATCACTATTAAAACTGTGTGTGTTTTCATATCGGATTTGTCTGGTTTCAGCTTCCAGACATTGGGTTTTGCCTTTGTTTTCTTTTATAGCTCACCAAGTGGCTTAATAACAGAAATTTTCTCTCTAGGACAGCGTGAAGCCAATGTCATTATCTTTCTTTTGCATTAAGTGTAGCAACTGAATTCTTTATGTCTCCCACAGGAAGGCATTTTCTCTAGCCTTTGAATACTTTTCTGCACCCTTTGTGATTTCTTAGTAATGTTTTTGTGTAGCATGAACCCCCATTGCTACTCATTATGCCTGTGTTGGTCTTATCATGCCACGAGGAGAAGTGAAAATCACTTCCTTGTTGTTACTGAGTAATCTCAGTTATATATATTTCTTTTTTCAAAAAGAGTTTAAAAATGTTTTAAATCATATGTTTTGGACATTTTTTCCGGTACATATTTAGCATCTCATATTGCATATATATAGTTTGTCTGTGAAAAAAAAAGGCATTGTTGACCGCTGTTTATCATGATAGGATAATTGCCCTGTCTTGTGTACTGTCCTTACCAGTATTCACAATGCTGCCACCCTTCGTTTTACTTCCTTAGTTTATATGTAATAATTGCTCAGTTAATTCATTGAGGTACTGAATATACTTTAAGCACAGTATCCATTGGGCTGTGATTTTTTTCCTCACTTTTAATGATTATTTCTCAACAGCTGTCAGGCACACCTTTCCTTGCTCTTACAGTGCTGTGCAGCAGTAGCATTTTAGCTGATAGACTGAACAATAAGATTCATTTTTAAAGAACTTAAATTAATGAATATATCGTTCAAAGTACTGTTGTAGAAAAGAAGTGTTGCTTTTTTTTTTTTTCTTTTTTATTCTTTTTAATCAATAAGATAAGAGAGTTCTTTTCTGGAGCAAACAGATTCCTTTTGCTAGGCAGGAGCAACAGCTGTATTTGCTTATTTGGATGTATAATGCATTTGAGCTGACCTCCAGTTGCCTATATTTCAGTTATTTGGGCATAAGTGCAAAAATTAAAGCAAATATTGTCTTGTGCAGTCCAGCATAATTAAAAGCAGTAGTTATATCCACAGATATTAGGTGCTTAGTATGAACTTAGATTTAATTTTTGTGCTCTTGGTAGAAGTGGTACCAAATCCTAAATATCCCTTTCCATACCTTTTACCTTCACAGATTTTACTTTCATATCTGAGAAATTTTTTGTTCAGTCCCAGAAGTCTTCCATTTTCACACCAATGCAACTTTTGTCTCTCAAATCTAAGGCCAGTTAGTATTTCTCTGAAAAAGTGGCCTTTTTTTTTTTCTGCTGGAAAGAGGAAAACCAGCAAGAACAGAATTTGCAATGTGTTCTTTCTGAATCACAGTTTAGGTAAGTGCTTAGTATATAATTTAGTTTTCTATGAAGTGTAGATTTGCCTTCAAATGCTGAATTCAATTGTGATGAACTGCAGTATTTATGAATAGCTTTAATATCTCTAGGTTTTAAAAGTTAAACACACATGTACACTATAAAAGAAAATAATCTTCATCTGAAGCTTTGCTTTAGCAGAATCAATATTTAGAAAACTGTCTACCACTGTTTAAACAAATAAAATATTCTGATGCTGTATTTGAAGTAGAATTGAACGTAATATGCTCCACATGTTTTAAGACATTTACGACAACCAAGTTAAAATCAATAGTATACTACTACTATCATTATAAATATAAAACTCTTCAAGTATGCACCAACATTTTAATAAAACTCTCAGTGTATAATACGTTAACTACATCCATATTCATGCTTTGGTCTAGATATAAGAATTTTTTTTTTTTTTTTCTCAAAGGCTGTGGCTGAATTTGGGAGTAATTTTGCTTCCTTAAATCAAGATAGTAAGTCAGATATCTGAGAGCTATTATATACCAATGAAAGTAATCTCTCTTGATTTTTTTCTACTTTATCATTGTTTGTTTTAAGGAAATGTATTTATGACCAGAGGTTTTTTCTTCATTTCTGAGCTGTAATTTGCCATTTTATGAACACATTCTTGTCCTAAATTTCATACTGAACAAGATTGTTCCATTAAAAAAAAATACCTGCTTTTGGAAACTGAAAGTCTCCATCCTTCATACTCAGCCTTTCTTTAAAAAAAATTACGAAATTCTATATGGACTCACTTAGTGTTCAAAGTAATTTTTGACAGTTGGAAACATTTTAATGCCCTTTCACTACAAAATACTAGCCAGATAGATAGATTGTCCATGAGAAGAAGTGATTGTATAATACAACATTCACTTTTCAAGAGCAAATGGTAACTTATGTGCAATGTACTTTGCTGTCTTAAGCAGACTATTACTTGGACAACTAGCTAGAGTCAAAGTCATCCTCCGTTGGCATTGATCTGTAGATAGAACAGCCTGTCCACCTCATTTGCAATCAATGACTGTAAGCGGCGAGGAGAAGCAAGACACGCCAACCCAATATGGGTGATAAGCAAACTTCTCCTTTATTTGTGGCGCACTTCACTTATATCCCCCTGATGTTTAGCCACGCCTACTAGTCACAACAGTATTGGTTAGTTCTACACAGCTTCCTTCACATTCTCCTCCCACATCCGGTATCTGGTTACCTGTGAGGCCTACACCTTGCTTTGCTTGCACAAGGCCTCTAAGGATCCATGGCCTTGCTCTTGGAGCCATTCTGCAACAAATGACATTTTGCCAAACTTTAGGCCATTGATTTTTAAGACACCTGTTCTTAATATGATTACTATGTTGCTGTTTTTAAAATAATCAATCAGGAAGAGTAGTACTTTCCTTTTAGCTGTATTTTAACGTATGTTGGAAATGTTTTAATACTTTGTCTTAAGACAGTAGCAATCATAGAAATTCTTTTCTTAAGTTTTAATTGTTTTCTCCACTGGCAGAATAAGCACAGTTTCGGAATACACAGCTAAAAATAGGTATTTCCAAATGTAAAGGGAAAAAATATATATATTCTTTTGTGCTACATCATAAAGGAAATGAGTTATCATTAACACACAAGCTTTGGCTCTTCTGAGCTTTGCAACAGCCCACTAAGAAAAGGCTTGAGATCAGTCCTAGTTTTTGGTGAAGGTCTCATTAGTATTACTACTTTCCCATTAAAGATGTCATATTCAATAAACAATGGCACAAAGGATATAGAGACCATTGCATTTCTAGGGCTGTTGATTCTTAAGCAGTATGCAGTCCTCATTAATTTCAGCTACACAGGGTGATATTTCAGATAAGGCTGTGTATGTAGTAACTTGCCATGTAAAAATACTGTTCAGGGGAAATACTAAAGATGAATAAACTAATATATTTTTTTATTGGTTATGGCCCTCCCCTCAGATGAAAAACTGCAGAATCCCTGCTCTCAATTGTCGTGGTTTAAACCCAGTCAGGTAACTTGTTCACTCACTCCCAGTGAGTGGTGCCGAGCTGACAACAATCGAGGTCTGTGTCCGTCTCCCAAATATCTGGCCCAAATATCTACAAGGTTATTCCGGAAATGAGTCCCATTGTCTGACTCAATTCTCTCTGGGGTGCCGTGTCGCCACAAAATCTGTTTCTCAAGGCCCAGGATGGTGTTCCGGGCAGTGGCATGGGGCACAGCGTATGTTTCCAGCCACCCGGTGGTTGCTTCCACCATGGTAAGCACATGGCGCTTGCCTTGGCGGGTTGGTGGCAGTGTGATATAGTCAATCTGCCAGGCCTCCCCATATTTATACTTCAACCATCGTCCTCCATACCAAAGAGGCTTTAACCGCTTGGCTTGTTTAATTGCAGCACATGTTTCACACTCATGAATAACCTGGGCAATAGTGTCCATTGTTAAGTCCACCCCTCGATCACGGGCCCATCTATATGTTGCATCTCTGCCCTGATGGCCTGAAGTGTCATGGGCCCACCGGGCCAAAAATAATTCACCTTTATGTTGCCAATCTAAGTCCATCTGAGCCACTTCAATCTTAGCCGCTTTATCCACTTGTTGGTTGTTCTGGTGTTCCTCAGTGGCCCGACTCTTGGGTACATGGGCATCTACATGACGTACCTTCACCACCAGGTTCTGCACCCTGGCAGCAATATCTTTCCACAGTGCAGCAGCCCAGATGGGTTTACCTCTGCGTTGCCAGTTGCTCTGCTTCCATTGCTTCAACCACCCCCACAGGGCATTTGCCACCATCCATGAGTCAGTATAGAGATAAAGTACTGGCCACTTTTCTCGTTCAGCAATGTCCAGGGCCAGCTGGATGGCTTTCACCTCGGCAAATGACTCGATTCACCCTCTCCTTCAGCAGTTTCTGCAACTTGTCGTCCAGGACTCCATACAGCTGCCTTCCATCTCCGATGTTTTCCCACAATACGGCAAGAGCCATCAGTAAACAAGGCATACTGCTTTTCACTTTCTGACAGTTTATTATATGGTGGGGCCTCTTCAGCACGCACCACCTCCTCCTCTGGTGACATTCCGAAATCTTTGCCCTCTGGCCAGTCCATGATGACTTCTAGAATGCCTGGACGACTGGGATTTCCTATTCGAGTTCGTTGTGTAATTAGTGCAGCCCATTTACTCCATGTAGCATCAGTTGCATGATGTGTAGAGGAGACCCTGCCTTTGAACATCCAGCCCAGCACAGGCAACCGGGGTGCCAGGAGGAGCTGTGCTTCAGTGCCAATCACTTCCGAAGCAGCTCGAACCCCTTCATAGGCTGCCAGTATCTCTTTCTCAGTTGGGGTATAGCTGTTGGCCTCAGATCCTTTATATCCCCGACTCCAAAAGCCGAGGGGTCGACCTCGAGTCTCCCCTGGAGCTTTCTGCCAGAGGCTCCAGGTAGGACCGTTCTCCCCAGCTGCAGTGTACAGCACATTTTTTACATCTGGCCCGGTCCGGACTGGTCCAAGGGCTACTGCATGAACTATCTCGCGTTTAATTTGCTCAAAGGCTTGTTGCTGCTCAGGGCCCCATTTAAAATCATTCTTCTTCCGGGTCACATGATAGAGAGGGCTTACAATCGAACTGTAATTTGGGATGTGCATTCTCCAGAACCCCACTGCACCCAAGAAAGCTTGCGTTTCTTTCTTATTAGTTGGTGGAGACATTGCTGTTATATTGTTGATCACATCTGTGGGGATCTGTCTACGTCCATCTTGCCATTTTATTCCCAAAAATTGAATCTCCTGTGCAGGTCCCTTGACCTTACTCCGTTTTATGGCAAAACCGGCTTTCAGCAGGATTTGGATTATTTTCCTCCCTTTCTCAAAGACTTCTTCCGCTGTATCGCCCCACACAATAATGTCATCAATGTATTGCAGGTGTTCTGGAGCTTGCCCCTGTTCCAGTGCAGTCTGGATCAGTCCATGGCAAATGGTAGGGCTGTGTTTCCACCCCTGGGGCAGTCGGTTCCAAGTGAACTGGACACCCCTCCAAGTAAAAGCAAACTGTGGCCTGCACTCTGCTGCCAAAGGAATTGAGAAAAATGCATTGGCAATATCAATCGTGGCATACCACTTGGCTGCCTTTGACTCCAGTTCATACTGAAGTTCTAGTATGTCCGGTACGGCAGCACTCAATGGTGGTGTGACTTTATTCAGGCCACGATAGTCTACTGTTAGTCTCCATTCTCCATTAGACTTTCGCACTGGCCATATTGAAGGGTGAGCGGGTCCTGCTGATCACCCCCTGACTCTCCAGTCTACGGATCAGCTGATGGATGGGAATCAGGGAGTCTCGGTTGGTGCGATATTGCCGCCGGTGCACTGTTGCGGTCGCAATTGGCACTTGTTGTTCTTCAACTTTCAGCAACCCCACAGCAGAGGGATCTTCTGAGAGACCAGGCAAGGTGGACAGCTGCTCAATTTCCTCAGTCTCCAAAGCAGCAATACCAAAAGCCCATCGGTACCCTTTTGGGTCTTTGAAGTACCCTCTCTTGAGGTAGTCTATGCCGAGAATGCATGGAGCCTCTGGACCAGTCACAATAGGGTGCTTTTGCCACTCCCTCCCAGTCAGGCTGATTTCAGCCTCCAGCACAGTCAACTCTTGGGATCCTCCTGTTACTCCAGAAATATAGATGGGTTCCAACCCTTGACAGCTTGATGGCATCAGGGTACACTGTGCACCGGTATCTACTAGAGCCTTATACTTCTGTGGGACTAGATGTGCCAGGCCATCTGATCCACACAGTCCAGTAAATCCGATTGTCCCCTACCTCCACCTGGCTGGAGGCAGGGCCCCTCTAATGGTCATCACAGCATTGGACACTTAAGTCGTGTTGAAAGGGATTATTCTTCATTATCACAGGAGCTGGAGTAAAATCAGCTCTTCCACTCCATCTGGGAAACTGCTCACCAGAGACTGAAGCCGTAGCTCTCATGGGACGATCAGTCTTGGCCCTTGCTCCCCTCTTCAGTTCACTCACCCGTTCCTCCAAAGCTGAAGTAGGTTTTCCATCCCACTTTGTCATGTCTTCTCCGTGATCCAGCAGGTAAAACCATAGGGTACCCCGTGGTGTATACCTTCTGTATCTCCTCTCTCGAACAATAGGACGTCTTTTGTTAATAGCTGAGACGTGTGTTGGTACACGTGAGGAGCTGGATAAATCAGATACATCGTCCCTCAATTTTTCGAGGTCCTGGGACAGTTTTTTCACAGCTGAGATGATGGAAGGGGTGAGATTGTCTTCGAACTCTCGGAGTTTATGAACCATTTCATCCACTGTTAGTGGTACTATGTCATTCCAGGTTACTGTTGCCAATGAATGGGCATATGATGACGGTGCATTCCGTGTAAGTTTTCGCCACATGGGTCATGTACATTCAACTTCATCTGGATCTATAGGTGTATCCCCGTTATTCGGCTTGATGTGATAGATCATCTCTACGATGGCCGATTCCCTCAGAGACTGGATGCCTTTGTCTATAGTAGTCCACTTGGCCGAACGACTCGTAACATCGTCCTTGTACGGAAACCTTTCTTTCACAGCTGCCAAGAGCCTCCTCCAAAGGCTGAGGGACTTTTTCTCTCTTGCAATTGCTTTGTCAATTCCCCCTTCTCTAGCAAGTGATCCCAGCTGCTTGGCTTCTGTACCTTCTAGTTCGTGACCATCGGCCCCATTGTCCCAGCATCGGAGTAACCAGGTGATGATGTGCTCCCCTGGTTGACGGGTAAAATCTTTTCGCATATTCCGCAGCTCGGTTGAGGTCCGAGGTCGAGAAGTTACCTCTTCTTCGTCATGTGATGATGACTCCTGATCAGATACTGGACCGGTTGGTGAATTCATTGGTTCTTCATCTCGCTTCACCCTTTTTGCCTCCTTTTTGCTTGTTCTCTTGCGTACAGGGGCAACCGATATTGGTACGAATTGGTCCTCTGGTTTGGCTGCAGTGATTATCACTGTGGTTTGAGTAGCGACTGTACTTGTTGCTGGGGGTGGTGTAGCTGCTGTGCTTGGAGCTGGGGTAACCGCGCTGTCTGTTGCAGTTGAAGTTTGAGCAGCTGCTGTACTTGCCACTGGGGTAGCTGCGCAGTTCATTGCAGCCAAAGTTTGAGTAGCGACTGTCACTTTGCCCTCAAATCCGCCGACACTGTTTTCCTTTTGAAGGTGCTGGATAGTGTTGAACAAGGCCCTGTAAGCATAGGCCAAGCCTCAGCACATTGCCGTGATTTGTCCATCTCTGGTATGGCCAGAATGACCACACACCTCATTTAAGTGTTTTACTAATTCTTCTGGATTTTGCAGTTGTTCGGTAGTGAAATTCCAAAGTACTGGAGAGGCCCACTGACCTAGATACTTGCCCATACTATCCCACACACCCTGCCACTCATGGCTGTCCAGCCTCAGGGAAAATCTCTTGGTCCTCCTACATCGTCGTTTGACCCCAGACAAGACCCAAACCTGAATCTGCTTAACTCTTGAAATCAGTAGTGGGCAAAACACACTCTGTATGCGTGCCAACATGGTGATTCCCATCACCATCAGCAAACAAGTCTCAACAGCATTAAAAGGCCATTCAAAAAATTCAAAACTCTCAAATGTAAATGGTCTGGGGGGACGACTAGGAGGGTAAAAGGATGTCTCCTTCACAGGTTGAGCACCTGAGAAGGAGAAAAAAGATGTGTAATTGCTAAGCACCTCCATCCTATACCTCCCAAAGTATAAAGGTGGTGACCACACTGGGAACATAAGCCAGATCAGTTTCATGATCAATGATTCTATTGTATGACAAGTCATTACCATAAAGTACAATGGGATAAAAACCTTAGCCCAAGCCCCACACTTGAAAAACACTAATACAGCAAATACCGGATGGACGTAAGATATGATATACTGAAACTGTGACATCAAGAGGAAAAACCTTGAGAGCCAATAAATCAGCATTGTGACGAGTGACTATCAATCCAGTCAGATCTGTTCTTATCTCAACCCCTCGTGCCCCACGTTGGGCGCCAAAAAGAGCTGTCGTGGTTTAAACCCAGTCAGGTAACTTGTTCACTCACTCCCAGTGAGTGGTGCCGAGCTGACAACAATCAAGGTCCGTGTCCGTCTCCCCCCCCCCGCACCGGGGCTCTCCCCTTCCCCGCTCCCAGAGGAACGGGGAGGAGGATCGAGAGAGTGCAACTCCTACGGGTTGAGACAAGAACAGTCCAGCAACAAATCACCACCGCTACTATCAGCTAAAACAATGATAAGGGAAAATAACAAGGGAAGAGAATACGATACCACCGGCCAAGAAAGCGAGTTCCACCCGGAAGCTCCTGTCCTTCCGGGTAACTCCCAGTTACCCCCCCCACCCCAGGCATGACGTGCTGTGGTATGGAATACCTCCCCAGCTAGCCCGGGTCAGGGGCCCCGTCTCTGCTTCCTCACAGCTTCCCCTCCTCCCTGGCAGAGCATGAGCCTCACAGAGTCCTTGGTCAGGGTTAACATCACTTAGCAACAACTGAAAACATCGGCTTCACCAACACTGTTCTCAAGCCAGAAGTCAAAACACAGCACTGCACCAGTTAACACAAAGGAAAAACATGACTGCTACTGCTGAACCCAGGACATCAATAATATTTATCTACTCATACTAAGAGGAATTATCAGCAGGAAGAAAACATTACACTGAAAAATGGGAGCAATATGGTCCCCTGGGAAACAGATGATGAAGGTTTGTGTACAGGTTATGGTTTGAAATAGATACAAATGCACACAGAGTAATAAAGGGATATCATGTTCAGCTGCTTTTGTGCAGGTAGACAAGCCCACAGCAAGCAGAGTTTTGAAGTTCTCAGCAGTGTGATAACTTTTCAGGTAGTTTATCTACGTAGATACTTCTCTTTGTTGAAATTTTCCTACTTTTGTATTTTCATTACTATTTCCTCACCTCTAACTTAATTGGAAAGAAAGTTTTGAAAAGCTTTATACTAATAGAAAGCATCCAACTAAGCACACGGATGTTTTCTTTTGGAGGATGGTGTGTTCTAAAGAAGGAGGAGGAGGGAAGAGAATTCTTGAAAAAATGACTATTACGATCGATACTTTTTGTGTTGGTTAAAAGCTGTATTGTGGTTTATCAGTTACTAATTTGACCTTTTGCTTGACACAGAAAGTAGTTTGATGATTATCATACCTCATTTGCTACATGGGGAATTTCTCTGCACAAGACCATGACTCCCAGCAGTAGTATATTTTTTTAACTGATCTTAGTTGTGCAAGAGAGGTTCTTCTCCAATAGTTTCCACTCGGACTTAGCATCAGGGAAGAACCAGGTCGTTAACAGACTCAATAACATTTTAATGAGATTCATGGACAGTGTTGCCATATCTCCTACAGAAGGTAGACTATGATTCACTGCAAAACATAAAAAAGTGTCAAAGCAATTTACTGGAGCAGTTTTGCTTTTCTCAGAAAACTGGGAACCTGTACTATACAGGTTCTTTACAGCACTTTAAGAATGTGAAAATTTTCCAGTGATGTATTTATCTCCATGGCTAACATCTGTTTCACAGCATTTGTTCCTTATCTCCCTCATCTTCTCTAGAAAAAGAAGGAACTAATATGCTCGGTGGACTGTTTTTGCAATATTGGGGGTTTTACTGTTAGTCTAAAATGTACGTTTTCTATTTCATGTGACATTATTGGAGGCAAGGTCAAAATTATCTTAAGATGAAAAAGTTGTGGTACATTTTAATTTAACATGGAAGTTTGTCCTACCATCTTAGAAGTCTCCCAAGGAAGGAGTCTCCATAGTTACAGATGTATTGTTCCATTATACTAAACAACTTTGATGACCTTAGGTAGGCCAGAGCTTAAAGCAATCCTAGAACTGCAAGTAATTCTTTAAATGTCTCAGATCAGATCATTAAATAACCTGAAAATACTTTTTATCTCCTGAGAGATGTTATAGCACCCTTCCAATATCTAAGGGGGAGCTACAAGAAAGCAGGAGAGGGACTTCTTGCAAGTGTGGTGATAGGACAAGGGGTAATGGCTTTAAGATGAAAGTGGGTAGATTTAGGTTAGACATAAGGAAGGAATTTTTTATGTGAGGGAGGTAAGACACTGGAACAGGTTGCCCTGAGAAGTTATGGATGCCCATCCCTAGAAGGCCAGGTTGGGCAGGGCTTTGAGTAACCTGGTGTAGTGGAAGGTGTCCCTGCCTGGGGCAGAGGGTTGGGACTAGATGATCTTTAACATCCCTTCCAAACCTAACCATTCTATGATTCTATATTTCTATGAGATAGAAGTCTAGTTTGCTGTTACTTCTTACCTTTCAACTCCTGCTGTCACTAAATTCCATATGGCTTGCCTTAAGTGATATTCAACCATAAAATTGGGATCCAAGACAGGAAGAGTTTAATGGGGAATCTAAGTCTAAGTAAGGATTAAAAAAAGTAAAAAGATTACTGTCCATGCCTTTCCTGTCTACTGACTTTTGCTTTCATTTTCACCACAAAACTTAATCAAAATTTATGGAAAAATCTTAACTTTTAAGTATTGATCGCTGTGAGTTTCTATTCTTAATTTCACTTGAGATCATATGTGGGAACTTAAGAAAGTACTTTAACACCCTACATTACTGGAAATGTCAGAATGAACTGTGTTTTCAGCTGATTTATGACAGTGATTCAGATAGCTCAATTAACCAAACCTTTCTTGGGATTCAGGTCCAAGCACTCTGCTCTCACATGGGCAAACATTCATTAGTATCAATCCTTCAAAGTAACATACCTGTGAAAGTCTTCCTGCAAGTCCATGATAATCAGGAGGCACTAGTGCCACTGGGGTTTTAAATTTCTCAAGAAATACGTTGCTGTGTTAAATTATATTCTAAATGATTCATACTCAAGATACAACCCAAAGTTTTCAAAAAGAAATAATTGATTCTAAATAGAACTGAAGCACCAGCAGCTCCAGTGTAGCTGCATAAGACTATCATATATTAGTGAAACTCCAATGGAATTTGAAGAAATCAAATTCTAAGTCTATTTGGAGCTACTCCACTGATTAAAATACAGCTTCAATACTGAAGTCTTCTTTCTTCCTAATGGTAGATTGATCAGGATCTTATGAAGGATCTCTCAGAGTAAAATCATTACAATTGTGTAGTCTTTGCTTCAGCTCTTGCTTCAGTACAGTTTTTTCTGTCTTTTTCTTGGTTAGCTTTTATCTTTGTCTTCTACAAACCAGTTTTGCAGAGCTAGAATTAGGTTAAACCCCATTAATGACTATGGATCTGGAGCAGTTAGCCAGCTGGAATGAGTTCAGTATTGGAACACTCTGAATTTTAAAATTGTTAAGAGCTGGCATGCAAGAAATTATTCTCCATGAAACTGAGTTTCTCTTGTCAGCTTGCCTGGCTACCCAGCACCTTACAGCAGAAAGAAACCATTCCAGCTTGATACTCACCATGGATGCTTCCTGTTCACACTGAGGGCATGCATACACTCCACAGAGTGGTGTCCTCTGGTAGTATCCTAGATTTCAGTGGTAATCTCTACACGTAGCAAGTGGTAGAACTGATGAATTCTTGTCTTACATCACTTTCTCTGGCTCAAAAAAATTGGTGTTAGCTCTTACTATGGGAACACGCCAAATGTACCAGGAGTATCCACTTAGTTCAGAGCAATGAGCAGATAGAACTTTATATCATGGCACAGGACACAGCCCACTGTGCAGAGAAGCCCTGGACTGCTGTGGTGAGAACAGAAAATGTTAATTTCTAGATGCTTTGTGTGCTGAGTGAATGGCTGAGAAGGGAATGAAAAAGAAAAGGTGGTTTGCCAGGTTACACAGTCAGGACGGTAAAACACCCAGCTCACAGTGGAGAGAGGGCACTGGCCCTGTGAGCCATATGCTTGCTCTTTGTTATACATTACCATGATTTCCACAGAGGGATGGGAGATGTCTGCTGCCAGCTCTATTTTAGCAATATCATTGCATTAGCATGACAGTTTTGATATGATAGTGTAGTTGGAAGGGGCTTGCAATGATCATCTAGTTCAACTGCAACATTTATGGATTTGAACTCTCTTGGACTACACGGATGCTGAACCAAGATGTGCTGCCTCTTGAGTGTATGCTCTCATCGTTAAGGTGCCCTGGCCGCAGGTTCCCTGATGAAGGTGGTGGGGTGGGTCTAGGCTACAGCACTGCCACCTCTGGCAGTTTCTGGCTGTCAGTGAGCTCCTCACACCTCTGTGCAGCCTGACACCTGGGCTGTTTTAAAGGCAATTTGCAGACCACCATTTGTTACAGGGCTAATCTCATCAACCCCAAAAGTAACAGAGCACAGAAAGCTTGGAGTCAGCAGTGTTGGCGTGTCTGCATTATGGAAGCCAATGCCTCTTTCCACAGACTGCAGCAGTTTGGAGTGTGTGCAAATCCAGGTATTTTGGGAGATTTCAGGTTCAGCTGGGGATGTACTTGATGAGCGTAGATATTTCCTGGATTTGGCAGCAGTCAGATAGGTGATGAACAATTTAGGACTTAGGTAGAATTTATTCTCTTTCTGTCTTCTCTGTGTTTTTATTTGGTTTTTCATTTGTTTGTTTATTTTTCAAGTTAACCCTTAAAGTTTCCATGTCCAAAAAATGGGGAGGAAGGGTGTAAGTTAATCTGCTCTTAAGGGTGCTGCAGCTATAACTTTTTATTTTATTCTCTCTTTGGTGTTCTGTTAACTAATTATTGGGACATATGACGAGATTGGTTTGCTTTCACATCAAGTTTTTTAATATGATTAATACAGCATCCTTCAACATCTTGATTGCTGACAGAGGACTGACCAAAAACATGCTGGAACCAGTCCAGACACTACTGGAAGCGGGTGGAGTTGGAGGCAACACTTTTCCCCTCAGCCCAGATACTCCAGGGTGAACATTTTTATCTGATGTGTAATGATAAATACTCTATCTTCCCCCTCCTTTTCAAATATACTATTAAGACCTCCAAACTTTATGAAATGCTTCATATTTCAAATCTTTTCTCAATCTGTGGAGAAAGTAAGATGGTCTGAAAATGTCTACAAACTTGAAAGTAGACAGTAGTAATGTGATGCAGAATTTTACTGAGTCAGGACTAGTGCATTAACTGTCTGGCTACTCAACTGTTGGATCAGTTCTGCTTGGATTAAACTCAAAAAGGTCTGAAGTTATCTTCTACATGTGTCTCATTTCAAAGAATAATTGTTTATATGAAGTGGAGTACCATCATTAGTTAAGAATGAGACTAAGGGCCCGGTTTATTCATCTGAGGTGCATTTTTAAGGCCGTCTGAGCTAAGTTAGTGTATTACATCTTTGGCAGGGCTTCCAGGTTATAATACAGGAGTTCGAAGAGTCTCATGATCTTCTGGAGTTGTATCTAAAAGCTAGGTGGGAGATCTGTAACTTTAAATTTCTGCTTTGGTATATGAAAGGACGGAGGAAGGGGATGCTGGTGCAGCAGGTAGGCTGCATTCCCAGTCCTCTTTAGTGGCCTTAATCCTTCAGGATTGGATCCTCTCAGTATCTCCAAGGGACTGCTGGATTTTTATGGTGCTTTTCCCAGTATCTTTCTGGAATAAAGAAAGATTTTCCTATTATGTATAGATGTGCAAACTGCTTCTTACTTTCCTTAGGGTGGGGATGTCAGTTGCCAGTTCAGTGCCTGGGGTGTGCATTTTCTGTTTATCTTTGGGTACTTTGCAAAATGTGCTTGGGACTTTTATTTTTTTTTAAGATGTTTCTAGCGCTCTGACATTACCCTGTCACACACCCCGCCCTCCCCTCCCCGCCCCTCCCCCCAGGAGAGAAATGCTTTTCTGTTATTCAGTTACCTTGAAGTCACTCTTTAACTCAAGCTAATTCAAAGTCTTTTGTCTCAGGACAGATCAATCCCCTACTCTGATAACTCAAGATACATCTTGCAATGTGAAGTGTTTTTTCTGCTGAATCTTGTATTTTATGGTAACCTGTTGTCCTGGGTTCCGCAGTAGCAGTCATTTTTCTCCTTCTTAGTAGCTGGTGCAGTGCTGTGTTTTTTGACTTTCGGCCTGGGAACAGCACTGATAACAACGATGTTTTTAGTTGCTGCTCAGTAATGTTTACTCTGACCAAGGACTTTGTGAGTTTCATTCTGTGCCAGAGAGGAGGGGAAGCTGGGAGGAAGCAGAGACAGGACACCTGATCCAAACTAACCAAAGAGGTATTCCATACCACAGCACATCATGCCCAGTATATAAACTGTGGGTAGTTACCCAGAAGGGTGAGATCACTGCTCAGGTCGGGCTGGGTATTAGTTGGCTGGTGGTGAGCAGTTGTATTCTCGTCCTTTGTTATTTCCCTTATCATTATTATTATTGGTGGTAGCAGTAGTGATTTGTGTTATACCTTAGTTACTGGACTGTTTTTATCTCAACCCATGGGAGTTACATTCTTTTGATTCTCCTCCCCATACCTCCTGGAGCAGGGGTGAAGAAGCAGGGGGAGTGAGCGAGTGGCTGCGTGGTTCTGGGTTACATCTGGACTTAAACCATGACACCTGTACGTTAAGAAAAATATCCGACACAGAATTCTAAATGGATGAATGGATGTAGCTTGTTAATGGATTTTAATTAAAAAGAGGCATGATGATAGGTACCCTCTTCAAAATGACAATGGACTTGAGAGATTTATCTTCAGAATTTTCTTCTAAGGCTACTGTAAAAGGTTCTAATATCTTTGTGCCACTTTCACCTACTAGTACTGTGCTTCTGAAAACATCAGGAATTGTCTGGAGATATTCAAAACCTGCCTGGACATGTTCCTGTGTAACCTGCTCTAGGCTGCTGTGCCTTGTCGGGGGGGGGTGGTCTCCAGAGGTCCTTTCCAACCCTAGTGATTCTGTGATTCTGTAATTCTACAGGAAAAACCTTAAATAAGGGATAACTGGAGTTTGGGAGGAAGGGGTTTTCTTTGAGTAAGGAGCCTTAGGTAAAAAAGGGCTCTCCTTATGAGCAAGAGTTTTGTCTAAGGATCCTGTCTTGTTTTGTGTATCTGTAAGTGGGAATTCTGCACTGAATTTTAAATTTGAAAATTAAATCATAATGGAAGAAGCACTGAAAGCACACTGAGGATTAGTTCAATCAGTGCAGGCATAATTTCAGACTGAATATTAATTTTCACTGTCCCTATAAACAGATCCAAAATCATGGAATTCTGTCCTGAAGTTATTATTTGGGAACCGAAACAGAATTTTTGATCAAGCTCTTGTTATAGAGAAGCTTCTCCTCTGATTCTTCCTGGTTTGGAGGTGACAAGTCAAAATGAACCACTCTAAGCCTCCTTTTGTTCATAACTGAGAGAATTTATGGATGGGTGCAGTACTGACAACAATAAGGCTTGCACTCTTTAACTGCATGTTTATAGTTCAAGTGTGCATATCTACTCGATGCAGTGTTTGGTGTCTGACTGGTATTTTGTCCTTTCCTCTTTTCTTATGCATGACTAGCTCTATACCGTGGTCTTATACATTACTAATTTTTTTTTTTTTATGATTCTTTTCCCCACTGACAAAATACTGTTGTAGTTAAATTACTTTTCAGTCAGGATTTCCAAATGACACCAGGTGCTTGAAAAATAAGCCTTCTGCAAAGGATTTAGTTTAAATCACCAGAGTCAGAGATGAGAACACTGGGGAGAAGAGGTCTACTGTTTAGACTGGTGCAGACCTTAATCAGCCTGCAGGTGTCCAGAAGTCATCTGTGTCCTGAAGAAGTCTATGTCCTGATCACAGATGACTCTGGAAAGGGGTGTGCAGAGTTAGTTTGCTGTTTTATATGGTCAAAGAATAGATACCAGTTTTCAAATATATTAGAAAGAACTGATCCACATTAAGGGTCAAAAATAAGTTGACTGTTCTTGACAATTGGAGAAGATAGATTTTAAAATGATTTAACAATTAATAGGAAATGGTGCAATTGAAGTTTATTTTCAAATCAATACCAATATGTACCTCTAAGTCTGATATTTCTGTAACAGTATTTCAGGAGCTATTTCATATTTTATTGGTTTTATTTCCTTGGGCAGGGGGAAACTGCTGGAGATTTTGTACCTTTCTATAGCGTCAGGCCCTCTGCTTCTGTTTCCTTGGTGAATAATTATGCTACAAGAAAAACGATCAGATTTCTTTAATCAGTTTAGATGTATTCTGTCCCTTTGCCTAGCCTACCTTGCTATGTGTGCTACCTTGGTATGTGTGTCTGAACTATTTTCCTGTCTGGCATTCACTTGCTTGGTATTAAATACTGAATATTTCATTCTTTTAGTTTCTTTTCCACTGTAATGGTGAGAAAACAACAACCTGGAAGTATTTAAGGTTAATTATGACTTGTGCTGGAATAACAGCCTTAGGAAGGGAAAATTGCATTCAATAAAAGGTGCTCTTTCTCTTATTGATGGAGGCACATCTTACTGGGGCTATCCAGGTATGATCATTTGAGTTACTCATACATTACATTGTGGTCTCCTGAAAACAGGCATATAAGGTTTCAGCATTTGTTCTCTTCCCAGGGTAAAGAAACTCTGCCTCAGCTCCACTCATGGACAAGGCTGGCCAGCTTCCCACTGCCATCACAGCCCTAGCACAGATGTGTTTCAGTGAGGCAGGGTCTGCATCACCTCTGGTTGAAAGTAGTGGGAAGGGATTTTTCTTGCTTTGATAGTACAATATTACATTATCCTTTGTTTGATTTACTTACTGGTACACTGATTTTGTTTTTCAAAAAAAAAAATCTATACTTATTGAAGCTTTTTAATTATTTTGCATCACACGTATATTTTTCTAAATTCACATAATTAATTTCTATCCTGTTATCAATCATTAAGTAAATAAATTTGTAAAATATTGTAATTTAGTTCATACATACACTTTCCATTTTGAAAATTCCCTGTCTTGGTTCATTGGTAGAAGAATAATTCAGTATGCAGGCATGAAATGCATGGAAGCAGGATTATTCTTTCCACTTGAAAATAAGAAATTTTGATACAGTTTCTGGAGCTAGGAGACTGCTTAATTTTCTTCATCACTGCTCTTTATGCCACACATCATAACCATAATCTGTTTATTTAAGGGCTAATTAGGTTTTAATTAGCAACTCCAGCATACCACTTTATCAGCAGCAACGTATGCTTTCAACATGTAGTTTTTTCTATATAAAAATTGCCTTAGCAATATTGTATATTGCTGAGTTATACTATTATAATGTTAAACATTACATGCCTAGATAGGTTGAAACTCTGAGAAAGACAAATGTGTACTTCATCTAGATGTTTTTATTCAACTTTATACTTGGAAATTGAAAATGGGAGCACTCCACTAGGTTTCATTTGTATCTCTGGTTTTGCATATACATAGGACAGTGTATAAACATGCACAGAGCTACAAATTAAGATAACAGCTTTTACCACTGTTAACTTAAAGTCTTAAAGCACAGGAATCCCAAAGATTAGGACAAAGGATTTTCCTGGACTTGTAGATGGGACCTGAAGAACAGTAAAACTGTGACTTATTCAACTGATCTTTTTCACCACAAACAAAAAGCCTTCCTTAGGATGCATCCTTGGAGCTATATATGCCTGTAAGAGATGACAGGAACTGACAAGAGAGATGGTAATTGCATCATAGTGAGATGTGGAGTTGGAACAAAAGAAGTAAAAGGAGTAAAGGAGGATTCTTGTTCCTGAGTTTTCCGACAAAATCTGAATTCTCTTTGGAGCAGAGGCAGAAAATTACTGTTTGAGAGGCGGTGACATGTTAAACTTCCTCAAGTGCCTTAGGATTTGGCAGGGGAAGAGGTAGATAGTTTCAGGTGAGACGAAATGTCATTGTAGATTAAAGACTTCAGCAGAAACGGTGTCAAATCTGTAGCACAAGCAGGCAACTGTACCAAAATGAGAAAACAGCTTGCTGATACTTTGTAATGAAGGGGGGATTAAAAAAAAAAAAAAGAGCAAGTTGAAATATTAAAACCTATTCTGAAAATAATACAGCAAACCTAGAAAAAAGAAAGGAGTTGACCTGGTGGTGAGACTTTGTTTCTGCTACTGAACTGTATGCTTGTGAAGGTCTCCCATATGTTACACCTTCAAACTATGCTGCACAAGTTCAATTGACTAATCATCTAATATACTGAAAGAAAAGGGCAAAATAGCAAGTAGCGGCGATACTTTTGTAACAGCACTCATAAGTTTAACACAGAATTTTATTTCATGGAATCCCTGAGGGAACTAATATTTTCCCAAGGTAAGGAAATTAAGCTGGACAATAACCTTCTTGGTCATAAAGAACTGACTTGGGGTTAGGGTGAAATCTCTAAAACATCCTGTTGACAATATTGTCCAAAGATGTATGTATTGTATACTATTAAAAGAATAACATATATAAGAGTAATGTGGGGTTGTAATATAATATTTCTCAAAACCAAAATGAAATATATTGCTAATGCACTAATAGCCAAACTAGAATAAAATGAATTTGCATGAAAAGACAAGTAGCTGAATGTGAATCGGCTCTGTTGTGCTGAAGTTTTAGGCTCAAAGGTCTGATTCACAGTTGCATTTTATGGGTTTTATTTCTAGTAAATCATTCTGCTTACTGCTGTGGCTTTTTCTGCTGCAAGTGTTAGGTTTCTCAGTGGTGTTTGAAGAGTAAAAACAACTGCACGAAGCATTAAGTTTAGTTAGAAATAGACAATTTTATATAAAAAAACCTCCACCTAAACAACAAATTGGAAAGAAAATCCCTATTATATAAAAAGGAATAGATAATAAAAGACTAAAAGGAAGAAAATGAAATATTAAAACTAACTAAAATTTATTAATTAACTAATAAAATTAAAGCACTGAAAGTTAAATTAAGACAGTTTAATATAATGAAAGAATTTAGAAAAATTATACAATTAAATGTTTGCTTCAAATTCTGTTCAGCTATGATTGCCAGTTTATAAAAGAGAAACCAAAATGCAAAGTATTAACATGAGTCAAGTTTCTTACACACATTATGCTGTTTACGGAGAGCTTGTGAATACCAATCTGTTATTCCATAATTAAATAGTTCTGTCTTTTTAATGCTCTATTACATTTCATTATTATTTTTGTTACCTCTTGTAGACTAAATTATCTTTCCTCTAGTGATCAGTAAAAATATATCTGCATATTCATGGATTTTATTATTTAAAACAAAAAAAACCCCACAACTTTCCTGTGTTTAACTCTTATTTGCACAAAAAAAAAAAAAAAAAGGGGAAGCACAAAAAAATTCTAAAGCTTTTTTCTGGGCTATAGCAATGAACTTTAAATCTTAGTTTTCTAAAGTTGTGTCCCTACCAACTCTAATCACATTTGTTAAACTCTTTGCAAAATCTGGTACTCTTCCAAAGTATTTTGTTAAGATTTTATCTTGCAATCATTTTCCCATTGTTCTTACACCAGAAAAGGTGCCATTCATGAAAAGCCATGTTTACTTCTGGAGAGGAAAAAAATATTGGAGCTTCCTGATGTTGTTTGGTTAACTAGGAAGCTAAACATCTTTGAAGTCTATTCTGGAAATTTAGCTTTCTACTTATAGGTGTTTTCACTGCCCTTACCACTGCTACAGTCATGCCATACAAAATACTCCTTTTTTGCTGAATACACAGAATTATAAGTGCAGAAGATAAGTTTATTTTTATAACTGTGACTAGTAACCAAGGTCTTTGCTGGCAGGTGTTCACTCTATCTTGATGGAGCTTGTTGCCAAATTGTGTCATTATTTTGGATGCCGCCAGTAAATATTCCATATCATTGTAGAGGGTCTATGCTGTCTTTGTTCAGCTCATCAGGAAGGTCTCTCTCCTCATCTCAATCATTCAAAGAGTGCAAGTCTTCCCTTTCTCTCCATGTTAAGTTTGAAATGTTATACAAGCATTATTACAGTCCTGGATCCTGACTTATGTATGAAACCACTAGAAAAATAACATTCATGTGTCAATTGCTAGATAAAAAACCTGTAGATGGAATTGTCTGAACTGTAAAGCACATGTGGAGCCCATGTGCTGAGCGCCCAGGTTTCATATCACAGAACTTTCTGTTATCTCCATTCCTTTATAAGAGTTTAAACAAATTGATAACACTAGCACTACATGTAAATAAATTACCTTAATTGTCTCTTGCTAAAATTTCTGGAATGGGCACAATTTCCAGGATTACTGGTTTTGTAATTTGCAAGTTGACATGTGCCGTCATCTTCTTAATGCAAAAATGCAAATATTTGCTAAAAGTAGTCCTACTTTAAATCAGTGCCTCGAGGGGCATCTGCTAGAAGAGCTGTGATGAAACATGAAGACTGACTATTGTAGTGTTTCCTCTATTACTTTGGGCTTGAGACTATTGTTATATTTAATGTATTTCAGAGCTGTGAGATTGGGTAGCTCATCCTTACATCTGTGTTATCCATGGCACCTCAAGTCACATCTTGATGATTCCTCTTGACAACATGCATCACCTCTTTGGTGGCATAAGTCTTCTCTAAGAGTGTTAAGTTTTTCGTGCTGAATGACTGTTACAGGTGCGCTATGTTGCTTATGCCCCATATTTTAAATAATCTGTCATCTTTTGGTGCCGATTGTTGTTCAAGGTTACAGTGCCTAATTACAGTCTACATTATTATAGGTTAAAAGCAGAGGAAAGCAGACTCTAGATTATCTGGTTGCAATTTTAGCCAGCTGATAAATGCATAGCTGAATTAACTTGCTCTAACAAAACCAAATAAGTAAACAAATAGTCTAACAAACGCCTTCAACTGTAATCATGGTTTTACAGTGGGAGGTGCAAGCAACATAGATTCTATGTTATAACCATGAGGCAAGATGGGACCACATCCATGACATACATATTAATCTTTCTGCTGAAGAACAGAAAAGCACAAGCTACCAACCTGAGTTACACTGACTTAGACAACGGATCCAGACTGGAAGAACCCAATAACATGAGTGTATTTTCAATGTAATGCTCCACAGAAAAGAGGTTCAGTTTTCACAGGAGTCATTAACTTTGAAATACTGCCAAGGAAACTAGTAGAAGAAAAAAAAGAAAAAAGTTATTGTTCTCTAATGTCCCCCTGGAAATAATGTTTTTTATCCCCTTCTGACTATTAGCTTGCAGAATAGCATTGTACTAGTTCCTGTAGTAACGTATAGTCACTGTTGAAAAATGTTTTCAGTTTAGAACAATATGTGCCTTACACATTTTAGTGTTGAGCATGGTGCTCTGTCAGAGACCATAGAATCATAGAATGGTTTGGGTTGGAAGAGACCTTAAAGGTCATCTAGTTACAACCCCTGCCACAGGCAGGGATACTTTCCACTAGACCAGGTTGCTCAAAGCCCCATCCAGCCTGGCCTTGAACCCTGACAGGGACGAGGCATCCACAGTTTCTTGGGCCAGCCTATTCAAGTGCCTCAGCACCCTCATAGTGAAGACGCTTTTCCTAATATCTAATCTTAACCTATCCTCTGTCAGTTTAAAGTAACTCCCTCTTGTCCTGTCACTACATGTCCTTGTAAAAGTCCCTCTCCAGATTTCTTGCAGGCCCCCTTTAGGTACTGGAAGGCTGCTAAAAGGTCACCCCAGAGACTTCTCTTCTCCAGGCTGAACAACCCCAGCTGGTAAAATTCCTCTGTTTGGTTATCAGACACTCTGTTGAGCCATATCTCCTGGTACACTAGGTATTTTCTCAAAACTAAATGCACCTTTACAAAATTTGAAGCATGAGACTATTGTGTGCATTTACAGCTTGGCTTGCAAGGGAATGGCAAACAATAGCTGACATTATGTGGCCATTCCAAAAAGGGCTCATTCAGATAAACAGTTGCCATGAAAGATCTACACCTCCATTACAGTTCTTGAGTGGAGAAGTGTATAGAAAGATGGTAGAGGCTGAATTTTTAACAGAGTTTTTATTCAGCGCCCACAAATTACATTTTGCCTTTGGAGCGTCCCACCTCCTTGATTATAAAAGCACATCTCTGCCTTCTCCCATGGAAGATCCCTGTGTCTGTCCATGAAGGTCCTCTGTCTTGGTCCTGTTGAATTACTTTTTCTCCACTCTCTCTTGCTGCTCTCTCTTGCGTTGTCCATCTGTGCGTCTGCCTTCACTGTTTTCCCCATTCCATCAGGAAAAAAATGGGATAGTTATTTTTCCATTCCTACTAATCCCTTAACACTGTGATTATTTACAGTGCTACATTTAACTTCTCTTCTTTGTGGAGATATTCTGATAGACAGATGTATAGATGGTTTGTGATAAAAAAGGATTAGTTTACATGTGTGATAATTTCAGCTGTAACAACTTCAGGGTGTTCATGAGAATTTATAAGTTTGCATGTCTTCCTCAAATCTTCCCTAGGCTCAGATGGCTTCAGTACAGATGTTTGCTGCTTCAAAAGGCAAGCTCATGCTTAGATATATTTCCAGCTCACAGCCTTAGTTAAGATACAGCAAAAGAATGTAATAAATAAATGGAACAAGGATGAGGAGTGTTAATCATTTATTGATTGTATGAAAATTGAGCTATTTTTCATTGTAATTCTGTTTGCATAAAGCTCGTGTTTAGCAGAGGAAGATACTCCTGACAAGGAAATCATTTGTTGTTAGCTAAAAAGTACTTGCAAACTCTTCAAAATTTACTTCTTGGAGAATACTTTTCCATGAAACATTTCTTTATATGGGTGTTTTTTCAACAGTCATTATTCTGAGTTTTGATGTTTGTATGTTTTTTTTGTTTTCTTGTGTTTGTTTTTTTTTTCTGGTTTTAAAGTCTCATTTATTTAATTATATTACATGAAAATTCATTTCATAAGCATGACATCTCATACTTTGGCTTCCAAAAAATACTATTATATAAGTATAATTAGAAATTACTGATATTCCAAAGTGACTATTTGTATGATTTAAGATTGATCATCTTTTAAACTCGGTAGTATATTTTCTACAATGTCATTATCCACATTAAGTTTTGATATTGAACATGAAAATAAAATCTCAGTTGCTCTCTATAGGCACCTCAGAAATGAACAGTTTGCTTCATGTTACCAAGGAAACAGATCTTTGCAAAGAGGTAAGGCCACTTTTTTGTCACTGTAAACCACTAAAGTGGAAATCTTTAATGTTTGTCAACCTCTTGAGAGTAAGTGGTTTGCTCTAATCAAAATGAATATAAAATTATTCTGAGCATGTAGAAATGCAGTATTCTTGAAGCAAGCATGCTCAGTAGTAACTGCACATCTTTTTCTTACAATGACCCAGGATCAAAAATAAATCTGATTACACTTTATTGAAAGATACATGGATATCCAACCCTACATATTCCTGAGTTTTTTTGTTCCTGAAAATGTAAAATGACACATATATAACAAGTTAAAACCAGTATACCATTCAGTTCAGCTGCATACTGTGAATTGCTCAAAGGGATAAAATATGCTTATTTTTGAAACTTGCTAAGAATAAAATGGTTGGAACATAGAGCGGGGTGGGAAAAACAGCCACTACCTACTGCTGTTCAGGGCTGCTCTGTGAATCTGGAGAACAAGCTAAGTCCATTTGTACGAAAGGGCCTCACAGGCATTTATGTTTAGGGAATGAAGTGATTTGAGTTAATCACAAAAATAGTAGAAAAGATCTACAGGGGAAAGAAAAAAAAAAATATCAACCCAAAACCAAACCCCACAACTCATTTGAAATATACAGCCATATTGCTGTGATTATAGAAGGTCAATTACTAGTTACCTTTCCTACAGGAGTTCAACACAATAACTGTAAAATCCTAAGATGAGACAGCTAGATGTTTAATGCTTCTAAAAATAATTCTCTGATTATAGTAGTTAGAAAGGGGTATGAATACTCATATCTTAAGGCAGCATTTTGTAATGGGAAATGTGAACTGCAAATATGAAGAAAAATGTTTGAAAAATTAGCATTACTTTTTTGACATCTCATGAAGCCTCAAAATCGTTCTGCTTGACTGTGCTGCTTTCAATGGAAACAGCTGGATTCATGGTGAGAGGGAAGAAAGAAATAAAGTTGAAAAATACTATCAAAGAATGGAGAAGTGATGTAAAAGGAAAGTAAGAGAAAGAAATCTGAGGCAAGTTTCCAGGAAGAGCAGTGGAAACAATGAAAGCAGATGAGGCTTTAGAAGACATAAACTAAAACCATCATCAATAGAAAATAGGGAGACAGGGAACACACAGATGGGACAAAAATGAGAACCAAGCAGAATTAGAGATGAACAAAAGTGATCAAGAACTGATGGAAGTGGAATGCCCTTGCTTACCACGATAGTATAGCTGATCGTATGCAGTTTTTTTCTGTCTGTTGTCATCTGCTCCCTTCAGTGTCCAGCCTGCTTATTTTGCTGACCATAATGTAAAGACAAGATAGCTAAAAATTTATGCCCCTGTTAAGTACATTCTGCTAAATTAACACCCGAATATCTGAGTACTTTTGTGTATCTTATAATATGATTAGGCAACTGTATGCTTTTGTTTAAGTAACATATTTGCATACCTTCAATACCATTAAAAGTATTAGGGCCACTGTACTTAGTATTATCACAGTCTGATCTTACAGATCTGTTGACATTAAGTATCAACACTGCTTAACATCCTTATCCTTTTATGAAAGCACTTACTGTTAAAAATACTTTTTGCCTCATTTACACATACTCCCAAAACACTGGATTATTAGTCCTATGCCCTGTTATGTTAATGATAAATCATTACATATCACAGAATCCTAAGGGTTGGAAGGGACCTCAAAAGATCATCTAGTCCAACCCCCCTGCAAGAGCAGGGTAACCTAGAGTACATCACACAGGAACTTGTCCAGGCGGGCCTTAAATATCTCCAACGTAGGAGACTCCACAACCCCCCTGGGCAACCCGTTCCAGGGCTCTGTCACTCTCACAGTAAAGAAATTTTTCCTGATGTTCACATGGAACCTCCTATGCTCCAGTTTACACCCACTGCCCCTTGTCCTATCACTGGACATCACTGAAAAAAACCTAGCTCCATCATCCTGACACTCACCCTTTACATATTTGTAAACACTGATGAGGTCACCCCTCAGTCTCCTCTTCCCCAAGCTAAAGAGTCCCAGCTGCCTCAGCCTCTCCTCATAAGAGGGATGTTCCATTCCCTTAATCATCTTTGTAGCTCTGCGCTGGACTCTTTCAAGCAATTCCCTGTCCTTCTTGAACTGAGGGGCCCAGAACTGGACACAATAATCCAGATGCGGCCTCACCAAGGCAGAGTAGAGGGGAAGGAGAACCTCTCTTGACCTACTAACCACACCCTTTCTAATGCACCCTAGGATGTCACTGGCCTTCTTGGCCATAAGGGCACATTGCTGGCTCATGGTCATCTTCCTATCCACCAGGACCCCCAGGTCCCTTTCCCCTTCATTACTGTCCAGCAGGTCAGCCCCCAACCTGTACTGGTACATAGGGTTGTTCTTCCCCAGATGCAAGACTCTACACTTGCCCTTGTTGAATTTCATCAAGTTTCTCCCCGCCCAACTCTCCAGCCTGTCCAGGTCTCGCTGAATGACAACACAGCCTTCTGGTATGTCAGCCACTCCTCCCAGTTTAGTATCATCAGCAAACTTGCTGAGGATACACTCAGTTCCCGCATCCAGGTTGTTGATGAAAATATTAAACAGCACTGGTCCCAGCACTGACCCCTGAGGGACTCCACTAGTCACAGACCTCCAGCTAGGTTCTGTCCCATTGACCACAACTCTCTGCCTTCTTCCTTCCAACCAGTTCTTAATCCACCTCACTACCTGATCATCAAGCCCACACTTCCTTAGCTTATCTAAGAGGATGCTGTGGGAGACAGTATCAAATGCCTTACTGAAATCAAGAAAAAACACATCTACCACTCTACCATCATCCATCCACCTAGTTACTTGCTCATAGAAGGCTATAAGGTTGGTCAAACATGACTTCCCCTTGGTAAAGCCATGTTGGCTGCTCTTAATGACCCCCTCATCCTTGATATGCCTAGAGATGGTGTCAAGAATAAGTTGTTCCATCACCTTTCCAGGGATGGAGGTAAGGCTGACTGGTCTATAATTACCCGGGTCCTCCTTGCCCTTCTTATAGACTGGCGTGACATTTGCCATCCTCCAATCCTCAGGCACCTCACCTGTTTCCCATGACTTACCAAAGATGATGGAGAGTGGCTCAGCAATGACCTCCGCCAGCTCCCTCAGCACCCGCGGGTGTATTCCATCCGGACCCATCGATTTACAAATGTCCAGATTACTTAACTGATCCCTAACCCAATCCTCATCTACCAAAGCAAACTCCTCCTTTATCCTGACTCCTTCTGGGGCTATAGGAATCTGGGTCTCCCAGGGAGAGTCTGCAGGAGTAAAGACAGAGGCAAAGAAGGCATTCAACACCTCTGCCTTCTTTATATCCTCTGTCTCCAGGGCACCTACCTCATTCAGCAGTGGGCCTATACTGCTTCTTCTGTTAGTTTTATTCACTATGTATTTGAAGAAGCCCTTTCTATTGTCCTTGACCGGACTTGCCAGATTAAGTTCCAAGGAGGCCTTAGCTGTCCTAATTGCTTCCCTACATCCTCTAACAGCTGTCCTATATTCCTCCCAAGTGGCCAGCCCCTCCTTCCATAATCCATAGATTCTCTTTTTCCATACAAGTTTGCCCAGCAGTTCCTTGTTTAACCATGCTGGTCTCCTGGCTTCCCTACTTGACTTCCTACACACTGGGACACTGATCCTGAGCTTTGAAGAAGTGTCCTTGAATGCTGACCAACTATCTTGAGCCCCTTTACCACCTAGTACCCTTTGCCATGATACTTCCCTTAGCAATTAATTGAAGAGGCCAAAGTTTGCCCTTCAGAAATCCAGAAATGTGGCCTTGCTAGGTATTCTATTCCTCCCACACAAGATCCTAAACTCCACCATCTCATGGTCACTGCAGCCCAGGCTGCCATTGACCGTCACTACTTCAACCAGACCCTCCTTGTTGGTGAGTACCAGATCCAGCAGCGCTCCTCTCCTAGTTGGTTCATCCACCATTTGCATTAAGAAGTTATCATCAATGCACTGGAGGAACCTCCTAGACTGTGAATGACTGGCTGTGTAAGTCTTCCAGCAAATATCAGGGTAGTTAAAATCCCCCATAAGGACCAAGGCATGTAGTCATGAGGCTGCTTTCAATTGCCTGTAGAAAGCCTCATCAACTCCTTCGTCCTGATCAGGAGGTCTATAATAGACCCCCACAACTCTGCCACCCATAACAGCCTGTCCCTTAATTCACACTCACAGACTTTCCAGTTGGTCCTCATCTGCCCCTGGACAGAACTCAATAAATTCTAGTCGCTCTTTCACATAAAGAGCGACTCCACCACCTCGCTTTGCTGATCTATCTTTCCTAAAAAGGACATAGCCATCCATAACCACATTCCAGTCATGTGAGCTGTCCCACCATGTCTCTGTAATTGCCACCAGGTCATAACCTTTAGACCGCACACAGACTCCTAACTCCTCCTGTTTATTCCCCATGCTGCGTGCATTGGTGTACAGGCATTTCAGGGAGCGAGCTGAGCACGCTAGTGGCACCCTTGGAAGGCGGGAGGCCTTCTGGTCTTCACTGATACTAGAACATTGCCCCACTAGTTCAAACCCAGCTACAACCCCCTCACACTTCGAACCTAACCTAGAGCTCTGTGAGTGAGCTCTACTAACTCTTGCCCAGGTACCCTTTTTCCCCTGCAGGACAGGGTTTAAACAACTACCCTTTCCCTCAAAGGAAACAATAGATTGAGAGTTCTCCTTAGTCTGCCATTCTTCAAGCCCTAGCATGTTTCTCTTGGGCTTGTCCCCAACAGCCCAGTTATCTCCCCTTCCTACCTAGTTTAAAGCCCTGTCAATGAGCCCTGCTAACTCCTGCCCCAGAAACCTTCTCCCCCTCTGGGACTGATGTATCCCACCTGCCACCAGCAAACCAGGTGTCTCATATAGCAGCCTATGACTGAAAAACCCAAACCCCTGCCTTTGGCACCAGTCCCATAGCCATACATTAATCTGCAGACTCTTCCTATTTATCTCTTCACCTTTGCTTGTAACAGGTATGGAGGCAAACACCACTTGCACTCCAGACCCTCTAACCAGCTGTCCCAGGGCCCTGAAGCCTCTCTTCATTGCCCTTGCCCTGCTTGTAATAATTTCATCACTGCCAACCTGAAAAACCAGCAGCAGATAGTAGTCAGAGGGCTGCACCAGGTCAGAGAGTTTCCTTTTAACATCTCCAATCAGAGCCCCAGGTAGGAAGCAGACTTCCCTGTGGGATGGATCAGGTTGACAAATGGGCCCTTCTGTTCCCCTCAGAAGGGAGTCACCCACCACAATTACTCTTCTTTTCTTCTTCATTTAGGAAGTTCTAAGGCATGGGGGTGAGTGACAAGCCCTAGGTGACTTACTAGATGGATCTACCCCTCCATCTCCATTTATCTGGCCCTGTAGTTCCAAGACCTCATACCTGTTACTCAAGGACAACTGGGAGGAAGGAAGGGATTGTGAGGGTTTTCGCTTACCTCTCCGAGGAGGGACCTCCCTCCATACTTCCTTGTCCCTTAAGTTCACTCCTTCTGTCTGATGGTAGGAGGGAAGGGGATCTATCACTTGTTCAACCACTTCCCTCTGCCCTTGCCTTAGGGTGTGGCCCCACCAATCAATTTCACTTTCACACTCTCTGAAAACTCTCAACCTTTCTACCTCCTCCCTCAGTTCAATCACCTGCTTTAGCTGGTCATCTCCTTGCTCACACCGCACACAAGCAGTGTCACTGGCTCCCTCCAATACAAGTGCCAGGCTCAGGCATTCACTGCAGCCAGAGACCTGCACGGCCGCATGTCTGCAGGAAGGCTCAGTCTGGGTACCCACGTTATTCCTCACTACAGGTTTTGACCGAGTGGTGACCATGATCTATCTGGTCCATCGGTCCGTCTATGTCTCTTCGCACAAGCAAGCAGTCCTTCCTCCTCCTGCGCTCCAGTCGAGTCCTCTTGATCAGGCGATCAGGCGATCAGGCGGTCACCCTGCTCGCCCGCGCAGACTGCCACGACCCGCCCGCTCTGCTCGCCCCGCTCCTGGTCACTCGCGTTCCCCGGGCAGGTTTTTAACTGCTCCCAGCTGCCGCCGAGCCTGCTGGCTCCGCCCCCGGTGAGTCACTGCTCGCGAGAGCTGAGCTGCCGGCTCCTGAGCAAGTCCCGTCGAGGACTTGAGGCTCCCTCCTCAATGGCTTTTGTCGCTCTGAGTTGAGGCTCTTGGACGCCGATCTCTCCCCGCTCCACTCCGGTGTTGCAGGCGTCCTCCCTCAATCTACTCACCTCAGCAGTTGACATATGTTTCCTTTATACTCTTACATCTGCTGTAGCCTCCTAACAAGTCTAAGCAACAAAGCCATGACTCTACACAGCAGATTTATACATTTCATTTCAGCCATATACTATTACACATATATAAAGTATTTCTGAGACAGATAAAAATGCTACTGCCACTCTACTTGACACTGATAAAATAGCATTTTCAATACCATATATACAATAACTCCAGTTCAAGAGGTACAAAAAGAATATGTTAACATATATTGGAAGATCTCTGTTTCAGTAGCCAATAAAAAAGAGTACTCCAAAGATATATTATTCTTTATAGAAAAATTGGGAGTGAATGATAAATGACAAGAAGAAAAAATATATATTCTCTAGGGCAATGGTGACATATGAGCAGAAAGAAACTATTGATTAAAAAAAAAATAATCTTAGGCTGTAAATCAAAAGGATGTTCCAAATATCAAAGGCAAAAAAATTCTAAGATAGCCTTCCTACAGGCATAGTGGGAACAAATAGTTGATGAGTTTTACAGTGTACCTTGGTAAGTTTCTTAACTGGATTGTCTGCAATTGCAAGAAATGCACTTTGATCTGTGAAATCACTTTCAGCCTTTTATTCTTATTTAAGAATCTGATTGGAAGGTGTGCAGAAAATCAATGGATGATCAATAACAATCATATAAGAAATGCAGGCTTTATAAATGCATACACATATACAAAATGTCTACAATATCTGCTGTCTTTTCATCACATATACATAAACTGAGCTGTATGCATAAAAATATAAATTCCATCTTGCAAATTAACATAAACACCATGAATGTACAAAATGTACTGAATTTTAAATACAAAAATATCAGCTGGGGTTTAGCCCAATTTTAGCTATTTAGAAATTAGATGTCCAGTTTAAGTCTTGGCTCTGGGTTCAGTGCAGGCAGCCCTGGCAGCATATTAATCCCACCTGCCTTAAACATCTATTTTAGGTTGAGGTGAATTATTTATTCTTTATCCTAGCCCCACAGTCTTAGCTGGCTAGCTTAAATTAAACATGTAATTTTAATTACTGTCATAAATCAGTAATTTCCCTCTGGAAACTGTAAAAGGAACTTTTGAAAATCACACATAATTTTCAGTGACAGTAGTTTATTTTTAGTGATGGTTACTCAGCTAGGTGTTGTGTTAATATCCACAGTGAGACACTGAAAACTATAGTCAAGAAAGCTCTGCAATGAATTAAAGATTTCAGCTGTGTGGAATAGAGAGGGGACTGACCTAGAACTCCATACTACCTGGTGCAGGCAGCATGTTGGCAACATCCAGAGACCAGCTGAAAAATTTCTGCTAATAAAGATTCAGCCCAGCATAAATCCCTAATTAGCTTCCCACTAGTCAGCAGGCAGTTGACCACCTACTCTAATGAGCAGAGACTCTTGTAACATGAAGCGTATCACATGTGTCCCTCCTAATGAGGAGTGGTTGGAAGAATTTGCTCCTATAGGAATGACAACTAGAAGTGTCCTGTGTATCTGAAGTTCATGTTTCCCTCTAATTCTGGGGGAAGGAGGCTACTGGGGTAGGATCAGTTCTTACAGCTCTGCTTCTATTCTGACAATAAAAATGCCTCTAACCAGAGGTGACACATGTGCACCAGACTATGATACAAGGTAGGTCATAACGATGTATAAAGGCACTTCTCCTCTTGGCTGACTAATATGAGCAGTCAGTGATTCTATAGAGGGACTACTGGTGATAATAAGGGGAAGACAACACTTGGCATGGATTGTTTCCAGAGGAATTCCAGTCATGTAATTTGTCAGTCACCAGCCAGTACTTTTTTGCTAAATATATACTGCTTGCAGCTTGCACAGAATATAGGTAAAGTTGGTAAAACCTCTATCAGTCAGACCCTTTTGAAGCTGTGATCTGAAATGAAATTAAAGGAAACAAGATATTCTGATTTCCATGTATGCATATGTGTAGCCATATAAACAGTCTTCCAAAACGAGCCCCATCCTATGTTCCTCAGCATTTTCAGGGGGTTGATCTTGCTTTGCACTGCAATGCTGTCCTTTTTGAGCAGGAAGCCTGGGACACATTCTGTCCCTTCTTTTATCTACTGTCCTGGTTTCAGCCAAAATAGAGTTCATTTTCTTCCTACTAGCTGGTACAGTGCTGTGTTTTGGATTTAGTCTGAGAACAGTGCTGATTAACACACCAATGTTTTAGTTGTTGCTCAGTAATGCTTACCCTGATCAAGGACTTTTCAGTCTCTCATGCTCTGCCAGTGAGGAGAGGCACAAGAAGCAGCTGGGAGGGAGCACAGCCAGAACAGCTAATCTGAACTAGCCAAAGGGGTATTCCATACCACAGACCATCATACCCAGTATATAAACATTTGGCTGGGAGGGGCTGAATGCTGCTTGCGGGTGGGCTGGGTATTAGTCAGCAGCTGAGCAATTGTATTGTGCATCAATTATGTTTCTTGAGTTTTACTCCTTTCTCTTTTTCCTAATATTAGTATTAATGATTGTATTTTACTTTATTTTAATTATTAAACTGGTCTTTTTCCATCCTGCAGGTTTTACCTTTTTCTGATTCTCTTCCTGAATCAGAATTCCTTTACCTGTTTCTGATTCTCTGATCCCCTCACTAGAGGGGTGGGGATGAAATGAGCTGTCTGGTACTTAGTTGCTGATTGGTGTTTAACCACAGCAGCTGCTTTGTACCAGTTTGCAAATGAATTATAAAACTTTTGCATATTAAGGGTAGATTCTATCATTATAGGAAAATCCCTCATTAGCAGAAGACTGCCACTACCCCCTGTTCCCCCCTCCATCTTGTTTTTAACTCCTATGGTAAAGGGTTTAGACAGGGGAAATTGAAAAACCATGGAGTTCCTAAGATCTCCATTTTCATTTTTGGTGTCAGGTCTTGTAGCAGCTACTAGTGCCAATAGCATGGGAGCCACAGTTTATAACACCTTCTTTAAATTCATACTGGTGGTTTTCATTCTGAAGATTGTGGGCACTATACTGGATGGTTATTGACCATTTGGAGGTTTGTCCTGGGTTCAGCAGTAGTAGTCATGTTTTTCCTTTGTGTTAACTGGTGCAGTGCTGTGTTTTGACTTCTGGCTTGAGAACAGTGTTGATGAAGCCGATGTTTTCAGTTGTTGCTAAGTGATGTTTACCCTGACCAAGGACTCTGTGAGGCTCATGCTCTGCCAGGGAGGAGGGGAAGCTGTGAGGAAGCAGAGACGGGGTGCCTGACCCGGGCTAGCCGGGGAGGTATTCCATACCACAGCACGTCATGCCTGGGGTGGGGGGTAACTGGGAGTTACCCGGAAGGACAGGGGCTTCCGGGTGGAACTCGCTTTCTTGGCCGGTGGTATCGTATTCTCTTCCCTTGTTATTTTCCCTTATCATTGTTTTAGCTGATAGTAGCGGTGGTGATTTGTTGCTGGACTGTTCTTGTCTCAACCCGTAGGAGTTGCACTCTCTCGATCCTCCTCCCCGTTCCTCTGGGAGCGGGGAAGGGGAGAGCCCCGGTGCGGGGGGGGGGGGGGGGGAGACGGACACGGACCTCGATTGTTGTCAGCTCAGCACCACTCACTGGAAGTGAGCGAACGAGTTACCTGACTGGGTTTAAACCACGACAGTTCTTTTTGGTGTCAGAAGTGGGCTTCTACCTTCCTTGGTCAGGGTAAACATCACTTAGCAACAACCGAAAACATCGGCTTCACCAACACTGTTCTCAAACTAGAAGTCAAAACACAGCACTGCACCAGTTAACACAAAGGAAAAAAACATGACTGCTACTGCTGAACCCAGGACAAGGTTCTTTCTTCCTTGTATTGACCATTTTATGGCTTCTTACATGCAAATTACTCTCTATTTCCATTCCTGTAGAGGAAGTGCAGAAACTCTTTTTCTAGGGAGATACTACAGGCTGTTGTAACTCCTGGGTGGCACCCAGAAGCATAAATGCATTTCACTGTAAAGAAGAAAATTGGATTGAGGCTCTTTGATTTCTAAATTTGTGTTCTAAGCTACTCCATACAAGAATACAAAGAAGAGGTAAAAAACACGATGTCATTTAACTGAAGTAATGCTTGCTGTCTCTTCGCTAGAGTTCTAAACTGCAGATCCAAACAATCGATTAGTGTTGAAATGGAACATCATGTTCAAAGTGCTAAAATAAAAACATTATAAAACTACGTCATTTTAGAGCAACAATCTGTAATTTAAAAGTGAGTGGATCATCTTCTGATAGTTGTAATTCAGTCCCAGATCTGCCACACCTGCAACAGCAATAAAATTCCAGAAATCACTAGTACTTCTTAACCACCAACACTTCACTTAGCTCTGTGCATTGTAACTTTGTAACTTCAGAAGACAATATTAGATGCTGAAGGACTTGCAGATTTAATGGCTTCATTGTTCTCTACCTAGTACTGTACTTTGGTTCAAATGTTTTTGGGGTATGAAATACATTTAAAAGATTAGCTATTCCACAATACATATTTCTCTATCTGGAAAAACACAAAGAAGAAAGTATCAGTAACACACCAGCAGGCTACCAAGCAAGCATTTTTTATTCTCTCAGAAAAGGAAACAATAAAAAAGAGAAAAAAAAAAAAGAAAAAAAAAGAGAATGGGAAGTATGAGATAATATACATTATATTAACCAGACAATCTTTGTGCTGAAAGACTGGTGTACAGAATGTCATACAGAAAGAATCAGATGATGCTAAGGAATGGAGTAACAGAAAGAGGATAAATTTTAATGAAGCAGTAGTAGTACTAGTCAATTTGAATAAAGTAATAATGAAAAAGTAGTTTATTTTGCATGAAGGATTTTTGTTCCAACAAGAACTTCTGATATAAACTTTCACATGGAAACCTCTTCACACAGAAATAACATAAAAGAGGAAATTTAATGTGATTAGTGACAAAGGATAACTAAGCTACTAGTATGATGTGGATTATAAAAGGAGAAATGTAACATAGCAATCCAGTGAGATATTTCTAGTGCAAACAGAGAAGTATAAATTATATATATATGGATATAAATTGTCCAGAATAAAAATAAGCTAAAAACACACAGAAGTTTCTTAAAAAGATTAAACGGGTTCCTCATCTTCTTATGGGAGAAGCAGAAAACAATAAGAATGAAAAAACCCAAACAAGACTGGCTTTAAGATGAAGCTGTATAAATTAATAAATTTGTAGACCAGCATTCTGGAATAAGAAATTACTAAATCCAAGGATTAAGGAGATCCATTTAGTCATATATTTGTATTTTGAGGAAATGGGAAAATATATCCTTTTATATAAAAAATGACACCACCTTTATTCAGCATTTTGTGCACTGCACTTGGAGTATGACATGAATATTTTAAGGTACCTGAGGATGAATCAAAGTCAATTCACACTTCCTGTCATTTAAAATGAGATAATGGATGCCTTGGGACAAAATTGCCACAATTATTTTTTAAACTGTTCCTAGGAGATTGTCTATTTCTACTGTATTATATGAAACAACAGATTTCTACAACCACAAAAAAAAAAAAAAGGAAAAAATGAAAAAAAAATTACTATATTCAGCCAGAAAGCTTCTTATTTCAGAAGACTATCTTCAATTCTTCATGTAGGCTTAGATTCTTGAGACTTGTAAGTTTGCATAAGATGCAATAAACAATGAAGAAATGAGGAATTGAGCTTCTGGAACATGATGTTTCAATTACATTAAAATCTTGAATCTTCTTGGAAATTTAGATGTTTCAGTAACAAAAGTCAGACTTTTATTAAAATCACATTCAATTCACTTTAGTCCAGTTGAATAGGAAAAAATGTTACAAATTTAATTGAACTTTTTTTTGAAAGTAATTGAATTATTGGGAATGCTTGGGTATTTCAGGAAAAGTTCACCAATAATGAAAATTGACACCTCCAGTCAAGCTTGGTGAAGACAGCTTTTTTTAAGTGATATTTTACAAAGGTCAGCATTCAGCAAGGATATGAAATGAAAAACTAAAATCTTAATAGCCTCATAACAATTCCAAGTGTGGTAGAAGTGTGGTAGAAGATTCAAGGCAGGCTCCAGAAGCAAAGTCCAAATCTCCACCAGTGTAGTCCATTATCCAGCCAACAGAAAGACCACTGGCTTGAGTATAGACCCATCTCAGGCTCCAGCAAACCAACAGTTATACCAGGGCCAGGAGGGCTCCAAAGGCTGTAATGGTCCTGACCAACCTCACCTGGGGCCTCACCACATCCTGCCCATGGATCACATCAGTTCCAGCCCTGGGCTATCAGTCCCTGGCTGAGCTTCCTTTAAAATAGCTATGTCTCTTTTTTTTTTTTGGTCCTATCTCCTTTTGTTTCTGACTAGGCTCCCTGGTTGGGTGCTGGACCATTGTTATTACTTTGCCACACTTGAGGCTGCAGTGAGACCTTGTCACTTACAAGCCAGCTCAGCCTCCTGTGTTCAGGCTTTTTGCATGACTGGGTCCCAGCTCTTAGCCAAGAGAAGTCAGCTTGCTCTTACTGCTCCCTGAGGAGATGGAGCACAGCAATGCACCTGATTTACAAGAATACCCCAACAACAGCAACATGTTTTGAAGCCTTTTGGAATTGTAAGTAATGTTTTTATTTTATTTAAATAGTGATCAAATAGTTTGGGGTTGGGGTTAAATTTGTATGCTTTTAATTAAAGGAATAATGTTGATTCATATTCTTTTTTTTCTTTCCTTAGTACAGTATTGCCTCCTCTGATGTATTGGCCTGAACTTTTCATAAGTCAGCTATTTTGCTTAATTTGTCTTTAGACAAATTATTTTTATTTGCTTATATCTATGATTTATCTTTGGCTTCCACTAGTATTGAGCTATCATCCTTAGTATCATAGCAAAATCTTATTTCAGCTTTAAAGCATTCCTGTGAACTGCAACTGTAATGTTTGTAAGTTACTGTTTTCACCACAATATCTGCAAGGCTGCTAGTGAAGGGTGTTGAAATGAGTTAGGAGTATGTGTTATAAGGTTGAGACCTCACCTCTAAAAGTCTCAAGACAAGATATTCTGCCTTTAATAAGATCACTGAGAGGGTTTTAGTCATTCCTCAGAGAATATTGGCATTTGATATTGAGAAATCCTTAAAAAAAACATATTGTGAGAAATATCAGGCAGGTGATAGCCCAAGACAACAATAGCATTACATGGGTGAAATCAGTGTCTATAGCTGTCTACCAGTTAAATCATGCTCGTATACCAAGTTAGAGTTAGGTGGGGACAAACTGGGTGAAAATAAATCTGCACACTATAAAAGTCATGGTGGGACGTGAAGGAAAAATTTACCCTGAGCAATGGAAGAATACAAACTTTATGTTCTCTGCAGTCTTTTTCTCAACAAATTACACTCTTGCTTCTTCACTTCTGAGTTCTTTATATATCTACAAAACAAATGGATGCTAATAAGGACTAGCAGGAAAGTCTATGAATAGCCACACTCACCCTTCATCATTTTGATGCCTTGGCAAGTGGTACTTTGATTTGTTTCCTGAGTGGGATGGCTATTCTGAGCTGACCCATCCTACTGGTCAGGTTACTGTGTTCAATCTCTGCTGATTTGAAAGGCACCTGATTAATAATTATTGGAGACATAAGAAGGACTGCCCCACAAGTGAATGTTTGCTTTGTGTTTGTCTTCTCCCACACACAGGGTGTCTGGTTTTGTGGTTTAAATAATTGTAATGTATGGAAGTGCTAATGACTGAAATACAGATTCATCACCATAGTCATGGTAAAAGATAAATTAAACTGAAGACTTATTGTAAGTGTATTTTCTGGGTGTTTGTCCTGGTAGGCAGTGTGCTGGCAGTTTGTTTCCTCTAATCTTATTCAACATCATTTCTCATCTTTCTAGTAAGAAGACAGATGAGTTGTGACTGACTTGTAGATCTTTAGAGAAGGCTAAAGATACAACCTTTAATTCCTTTTCTGGTTCAGACATTGTCTTACTGCTTTGAAATGATTATTGCTGCTGCCTAACAGATTTTAAACATATTTGCTGACTCCCTGTCTAAGTCTGTTGTTATTTCTGAAGCACATTGTTTCCATGTCAAACTGTTATCTCTATTAGAGTAACAGGAAGAAATGGAAAACAATGGTTGCAAGTTTTGGAAGCTGTCACATTCATGTTGTCATTAATTTTGATTTATTTTTTTTTATTCTGGAAGCATCTCTGGAAAGGAAGGGTAGGAAGGGGAAGTTAGAAAAATGTCAGATCCTATTTAAAAAAAAATTATTATTAAACAGGAGGAAGGGGATAAAAACAGCAGTTTAAATGCCAGTACAAATGAAAAGCTTGTTAACCTGCACTCAATAAATAAGATCAACTGGGATGGGGGTTAACAGTGGCAGTGGAAGAACCTCAATCAAGTCTTAAAGCAAAAATGCAGAGGATAAATTTGCAAGTTATACAGCTCTTCTTTGTTGAAGAAGTAGCTCGAGAGAGGACGCCTTCACCACCGGAGTGGGGGGGAGATCAGCGTCCAGGAGCCTCAACTCAGAGCCGCGAGAGCCACCGAGGGAGCCTGAAGTCCTCGACAGGAGCTGCCCAGGAGCCGGCAGCTCAGCTGACGCCAGCAGCTGACTCACAGGGGGCGGAGCCAGGGGCAGCGGCACCAGCCCTGAGTGGGTAAAAACCTGCCAGGGGAGCGCGGCGAACAGAGCGGGTCGGGGAAGTTTGCGCGGGCAGGCGGGCGGGATGGTGAGCACTCGTCGTGTGAGCAGGGCCCGGTCTGGGAGCTCTGCTCTGGCTGCCCCGGCGGT
Source organism: Pezoporus wallicus (assembly GCF_028554395.1). Taxonomy (NCBI): domain Eukaryota; kingdom Metazoa; phylum Chordata; class Aves; order Psittaciformes; family Psittacidae; genus Pezoporus; species Pezoporus wallicus. The sequence goes on along the minus strand of NW_026641763.1, from coordinate 30,528 downwards.
GGCCAGCGTAGGCACCCAGACAGAGGCGATGATGCAGTGCAGAGCTCGGGGTGTAGAGAGTGCCTGCACTGGTCTGGTGAGGGGAGGGTGCGCAATGGGCAGGGCTGCACTCGGTGCTCCCTGGTGGAGGTCCTCCTGCAGCAGGGGCTGAGCTGCGGGATGCTGTTAATAGACTGCGAGATGTCAGGGAAGCTGAGAGGAAGCAGGAATGCTTGCTCCCGGCCCAAACTGTGCAGGGGCCTCAAGCTTCCCCTCTAGCTCATGAAGGTAAGAAGGAGGCCATTAATCCGAGGAGCTGAGAATTAGTGACAAATAAAACCAACAAAAAAAGGAGGAAAAGGACAACCAAAAGTAAGGGGCTCCCTCCTAAATCTGTTGTCCCCACACAGAACCGCTTTGGTGTCCTGCAGGGGGCTAATGAGGAAATGCACTCGAGCCAGAAACAGCCGGCTGATGCACTGGTAAAGAAGATCTCTAGTGGTGCTGCGAGGAAAAAGTGGCGGGTCTTAGTAGTGGGGGACTCTACACTGAAAGGGACAGAAGCACTTGTCTGCCGGCCAGACCTGGTCTCAAGGGAGGTGTGTTGCCTACCGGGGGCACGGATCAGGGATGTGGCAGAGCGGCTGCCTGCTCTAGTAAGTCCCACGGACTATTACCCACTTCTAGTGATCCATGTGGGTGCTAGGGATATCGATAGTAGTAACCTGGGGAACATAAAGAGTACAGAGTCCTGGGAGAGGTGGTTAGGGGCTCTGGAGCTCAGATAGTCTTTTTGTCAATTCTCCAGGATGCAGGGGAGGACCTAAAAAAAGCTAGGATGATCAGCCAGGTTAAAAGGGTGGTGTCATAGTCAGGGGTTTGGGTGTCTTGAACATGGGACCCAAGTTTGTAGGCCAGGTCTAGCGGGGACTGGTGGAGCTGGTCTAAGGGAAGGAGCAGTTTTGGTAGGAGGCTCGCCAGACTGGTCAAGGAGGCTTTAAACTAGATGTGTTGGGGGAGGGGAGCATCATTCCATCCCAACACACCCAGTCAGTTGCCAGCACCTATAATAAATGTTCAGAGCAATGTAGAGATATCCCAGCCGCTCCCGCTGATGAGCCAGCTTCATTTGGAGCTTGTCTCAGATGCCTGTATACAAACATCTGCAGCATGGGAAACAAACAAGAGGAATTAGAGATGTGTGCACGTCTACAGGGGTATGATATAATAGGCATCACAGAAACATGGTGGATGGCTCCTATGACCGGAGTGTTGGAATGGAAGGTTACAGGCTATTTAGAAAAGACGGGCCTGGCAGGCGGGGAGGGGGAGTTGCCCTTTGCGTTAGGGATAGGCTGGAGAGTATGGAACTCTGTCTGGGGACAGGTGAGCAGTTAACAGAGAGTTTGTGGGTCAGGGTTAAAGGGAATATAGCTATGGGAGACATTACTGTGGGGATCTGTTACAGACCGCCGGATCAAGAAGAACCTGCGGATGAAGCACTCTATAGACAGATAGGAAAAGCCTCGTGCTCGCAGGCCCTTGTTCTCATGGGTGACTTCAACCACCCTGACATCTGTTGGAACGATGGTACGGCCAGGCACAAGCAATCCAGGAGGTTCCTCAATTGTGTAGAAGACAACTTCCTTCTGCAAGTAATGGAGCCGACAAGGAGAGGTGCCATGCTTGACCTTGTGCTCACCAACAGGGAAGGGCTCGTTGGAAATGTGACTCTCCAGGGCAGCCTTGGATGCAGCGATCGTGAGATGGTCGAACTTGAGATCCTCAGGACAGTGAGAAGAGCGTGCAGCAAGCTCACTGCCCTGGACTTCAAAAGAGCAGACTTTGGCCTCTTCAGGAACCTGCTTAGTAAGGTTCCATGGGATATAGCACTGGAGGGTAGAGGGGCCCAAGATTCTTGGTTGATATTCAAGGATCACCTACTACAAGCTCAGGAGCGTTGCATCCCACCTAGAAGGAAGTGCAGCAGGAGGACCAGGAGACCTCCTTGAATGGATAAGGAGCTCCTGAGGAAAATTCAAAGGAAAAAAGAGGCTTATAAAATGTGGAAGCAAGGACAGGTGGCATGGGAAGAGTACAGGGATGTTGTCCGGGAAGCTAGGGACCAGGTTAGGAAAGCTAAGGCCCAGTTAGAATTAAACTTAGCTAGAGGTATTAAAGATAACAGGAAGAGATTCTACAGGTACATAGCAAATAAAAAACAGACCAGGGAGAATGTAGGCCCCTCAGGAAGCTCTGGGGAGAACTGGCTACACAGGATTTGGAGAAGGCTGAGGTTCTGAATGACTTCTTTGCCTCAATCTTCACTGGCAAAGGCTCTGACCACACCACCCAAGTCTTGGAAGGCAGATGCAGGGACTGTGAGAATGAAGACCTTGCGCCCACTGTAGGAGAGGATCTGGTTCGAGACCATCTTAAAAATCTGAATGTGCACAACTCCATGGGTCCTGATGAGATGCATCCGCGGGTCCTGAAGGAGCTGGCGAATGAAGTTGCGAAGCCGCTGGCCATCATATTTGAGAAATCATGGCAGTCAGGTGAAGTTCCCGATGACTGGGAAAAGGGAAATATAACCCCCGTTTTCAAGAAGGGGAAAATGGATGACCCAGGGAATTACAGACCAGTCAGTCTCACCTCTGTGCCTGGCAAAATCTTGGAGCAGATTCTCCTGGAAGGCATGCTAAGGCACATGAAAATCAACAAGGTGCTTGGTGACAGCCAGCATGGCTTCACTAAGGGGAAATCCTGCCTGACCAATTTGGTGGCCTTCTCTGATGGGGCTACAGAACTGATGGACAGGGGTAGAGCAGTTGATGTCATCTACCTGGACTTGTGCAAAGTATTCAACACTGTCCCACACGACATGCTTGTCTCTAAATTGGAGCGACATCAATTTGATGGATGGACCACTCGGTAGATAAAGAACTGGCTGGATGGCCGCACACAAAGAGTTGTGGTCAATGTCTCAATGTCTGGCTGGAGACCAGTAACGAGTGGCATCCCTCAGGGATTAGTGTTGGGACCGGTCTTGTTTAACATCTTTGTCACTGACATGAACAGCGGGATTGAGTGTGCCCTCAGCAAGTTTGCTGATGCACCAAGCTGTGTGGTTTCGTTGATATGCTGGAGGGAAGGGATGCCATCCAGAGGGACCTTGACACACTTGTGAGGTGGGCTGATGCCAACCTGATGAGGTTTAACCATGACAAGTGCAAGGTCCTACACCTGGGTTGGAGCAGTCCCAGGCACAACTGCAGGTTGGGCAGAGAAAAGATTCAGAGCAGCCCTGTGGAGAAGGACTTGGGAGGGGTTGGTGTATGAGAAAATGAACATGAGCCAGCAGTGTGCGCTTGCAGCCCAGAAAGCCAACTGTATCCTGGGCTGTATCAAAAGGAGTGTGACCAGCAGGTCGAAGGAGGTGATCCTGCCCCTCTGCTCTGCTCTTGTGAGACCTCACCTGGAGTATTGTATGCAGTTCTGGTGTCCTCAAAATAAAAAGGACATGGAACTGTTGGAACAAGTCCAGAGGAGGGCCACGAAGATGATCAGGGGACTGGAGCACCTCCCATATGAAGACAGGCTGAGGAAGTTGGTGCTGTTCAGCCTGAAGAAGAGAAGGCTGCGTGGCGACCTCATAGGAGCCTTCCAGTATCTGAAGGGGGCCTGTAGGGATGCTGGAGAGGGACTCTTCATTAGAGACTGTAGTGATAGGACAAGGGTTAACGGGTTAAAACTTAAACAGGGGAAGTTTAGGTTGGATATAAGAAGGAAATTCTTTCCTGTTAGGGTGGTGAGGCACTGGAATAGGTTGCCCAGGGAGGTTGTGAATGCTCCAACCCTGGCAGTGTTCAAGACCAGGTTGAACGAGGCCTTGGGTGATATGGTTTAGCGTAAGGTGTCCCCGCCCACGGCAGGGGGGTTGGAACTAGATGATCTTCAGGTCCTTTCCAACCCCAATGATTCTATGATTGTATGATTCTAAAACCAGGATGATTCTTCACTTTAGGAAAAAAAGAAATTCTGCTTAAATATTAGGAGCTAGCTGTACTGTTTCTATAGTATAACTGAAACGTATTTAAACAGCTTGTTTGAATGTTAATTCCAGTATGTCATACATACATAATTTGGAGAGTAGAGAACATTCTCAGTTTTATTAAAGCTTTAGCTTTAAGATCTTAAATATGGCAAAAAGTGAAAATTTCTAGCCAGTAAAACGACTAAGAGAAGATTGTCTCAAAATAACTTTAAAAGCTTCACCAAGGCTGCCAAAGAGAAAAAAGAAGGGGCAGGGGGAGGAGTGGTGGGCAACAGGGATAAAAGAGATAGGAAAAGAAATCAACTTTTCACAGCACCAGTGGAACAAGGAAGTTCCAGTTCATTGGAACGTCACGTTCTTCATGCTTCAAGGGCTTCTGGAATAACAAAAAATTGTGCATGCTTCCTTTGCCAAGGCGAGTTGAAAAGGCAGATATTTTCCTGACTTACAACCAGGGAGTCTGGCTGCCTAGTTCAGTAGCATATTCTGTTCAATTAAGAGCTGACATCTTCAGAAGTGAGCATCACTAACGCAAGCATGAGTCCAATGCTGCTACTGACTGCACATTCTGTATTTTCTGTCTGAAAAGACACACTATTTTGAGATCAAAGAAATGCTCCGCTGGTGACATTCTGCAGGCTGCATTTAGCATAAATCATGCATTTAAAGATTGAGTGGTATCATTCCTTAGTCTAAAGTAGAAGGATAGATCCAATTCCCATTCAAATTAATGGAAAGACTCTTACTGAGAGCAATTGTGTAGGGGTCAGCATTAGCTCTGTGATTTTTATTTTCTTTCTAATAGACAACCAGATACAGTGGTCTTCCTTAGCATGTTCTTACAGAGACATCATATCGGAACATTTTACCTTTTTTAAATGCTTGACCTTTACATTAAAGGTTAAATAGTTCTTATCATTTTAGTCCTACAGCTAACAAAGACTTAGAAAGTATTTCTTTAGTTTAATTACACCTCCTTGAAAAGTAAAAATAGTACACATCTATGGTACCTGCTTCTTCCCTCCACTGGTCCCTATTTTGTTTATAGGTAACATTTGATAGTTGTCTGGAACCTTTGAAGTTTTAAAGGAAACTTCCTTCAGAATGCTGTTAATGGGATTCTTTCTAGCAAGGAAAATAAGATTTCAGCCACAGCGAAAGCCTATACCAAAGTTTTTTCTGTGAAAAGATGCACCTACTTTTAAACTTGCTAGCTTCAATATTGTCTGTAATACAGCTGTTTCAACCCAAAACTAAAAATGAAAACTAAAAACCAAGACATCCCCAAAAAAGCCACTGCTAAACACTGGTGTCCGAAGTGCTTCATCCAAAGGTGCATGTGCGAATTGCAATCCCATTTTTCTTCTTAGAATCATAGAATCAGAATAATTAGGGGCGTAAAGGACCTGAAGATCATCTAGTTCCAACCCCCCTGCTGTGGGCGGGGAAACCTTATGCTAAATCATATCACCCAAGGCCTCGTCCAACCTGGTCTTGAACACTGCCAGGGTTGGAGCATTCACAACCTCCCTGGGCAACCTATTCCAGTGATTCACCACCCTAACAGGAAAGAATTTCCTTATATCCAACCTAAACTTCCCCTGTTTAAGTTTTAACCCGTTACCCCTTGTCCTATCACTACAGTCTCTAATGAAGAGTCCCTCCCCAGCATCCCTGTAGGCCCCCTTCAGATACTGGAAGGCTGCTATGAGGTCTCCACGCAGCCTTCTCTTCTTCAGGCTGAACAGCACCAACTTCCTCAGCCTGTCTTCATATGGGAGATGCTCCAGTCCCCTGATCATCCTCGTGGCCCTCCTCTGGACTTGTTCCAATAGTTCCACGTCCTTTCTATGTTGAGGACACCAGAACTGCATACAATACTCCAGGTGAGGTCTCACAAGAGCAGAGCAGAGGGGCAGGATCACCTCCTTCGACCTGCCCAACCTGTAGCTGTGCCTGGGACTGCTCCGACCCAGGTGTAGGACCTTGCACTTGTCATGGTTAAACCTCATCAGGTTGGCATCAGCCCACCTCACAAGTGTGTCAAGATCCCTCTGGATGGCATCCCTTCCCTCCAGCATATCAACGAAACCACACAGCTTGTCATCAGCAAACTTGCTGAGGGCACACTCAATCCCACCGTCCATGTCAGTGACAAAGATGTTAAACAAGACCGGTACCAACACCGATCCCTGAGGGACGCCACTCGTTACTGGTCTCCAGCCGGACATTGAGCCATTGACCACAACTCTTTGCGTGCGGCCATCCAGCCAGTTCTTTATCCACCGAGTGGTCCATCCATCAAATTGATGTCGCTCCAATTTAGAGACAAGCATGTCGTGTGGGACAGTGTTGAATGCTTTACACAAGTCCAGGTAGATGACATCAACTGCTCTACCCCTGTCCATCAGTTCTGTAGCCCCATCAGAGAAGGCCACCAAATTGGTCAGGCAGGATTTCCCCTTAGTGAAGCCATGCTGGCTGTCACCAAGCACCTTGTTGATTTTCATGTGCCTTAGCATGCCTTCCAGGAGAATCTGCTCCAAGATTTTGCCAGGCACAGAGGTGAGACTGACTGGTCAGTAATTCCCCGGGTCATCCATTTTCCCCTTCTTGAAAACGGGGGTTATATTTCCCTTTTTCCAGTCATCGGGAACTTCACCTGACTGCCATGATATCTCAAATATGATGGCCAGCGGCTTCGCAACTTCATTCGCCAGCTCCTTCAGGACCCGCGGATGCATCTCATCAGGGCCCGCAGACTTGTGCACATTCAGATTTTTAAGATGGTCTCGAACCAGTTCCTCTCCTACAGTGGGCGCAAGGTCTTCATTCTCACAGTCCCTGCATCTGCCTTCCAAGACTTGAGTGGTTTGGTCAGAGCCTTTGCCAGTGAAGATTGAGGCAAAGAAGTCATTCAGAACCTCAGCCTTCTCCAAATCCTGTGTAGCCAGTTCTCCCCAGAGCTTCCTGAGGGGGCCTACATTCTCCCTGGTCTGTTTTTTATTTGCTATGTACCTGTAGAATCTCTTCCTGTTATCTTTAATACCTCTAGCTAAGTTTAATTCTAACTGGGCCTTAGCTTTCCTAACCTGGTCCCTAGCTTCCCAGACAACATCCCTGTACTCTTCCCATGCCACCTGTCCTTGCTTCCACCTTTTATAAGCATCTTTTTTTCAATTGAATTTTCCTCAGGAGCTCCTTATCCATCCAAGGAAGCCTCTTGGCCCTCCTGCTGCACTTCCTTCTAGGTGGGATGCAATGCTCCTGAGCTTGCAGCAGGTGATCCTTGAATATCAACCAAGAGTCTTGGGCCCCCCTGCCCTCTAGGGCTGTATCCCACGGAACCTTACTAAGCAGATTCCTGAAGAGGCCAAAGTCTGCTCTTTTGAAGTCCAGGGCAGTGTGCTTGCTCCACGCTCTTCTCGCTGTCCTGAGGTTCTCAAATTCGAGCATCTCATGATCGCTGCAATTTTCTATTAGACTTTTTTTTTTTTTTTTTTAAATGTGGTTTTGAATACTTTTCTTCATCAATGTGTGTTTAGTTTTGGTGAGGTTTTGTAACATAAGATAAACCAAAGTGTTGAGCAGAGGAAGAGGAGGTAAAAAATGGTCAGATGGACAATGAATCTGAAGAAAGGCATTTGGAAGGGAGCATTGAAGAGAGCAACTAGTTGCACTGAGGTATATGCAATGAAACCTGGCATGGTGGAAGTTCTGAATGCTTCCAAAGATATTTTGGGATCTCCTTTAACTGTTTGTAGTCCTCCTAGCTTCAATGCTGTGGCTGGTCTCAACATTTACTTCCTGTGTCTTTTCAAGGAACAGTCCCCCCTCTAAAACTTTGAGGCCAGGAACAAATCCCTGAATTGTCAGGTATGGCCAGTAGGTTTTTTTTGTTTGTTTGTTTGTTTTGTTTGGTTGGTTGGTTGGTTTTGTTTGTTTTTTTTTATTTCCCCCCTTCCTTCCCCTTTTCTTCCAGTGTAACTTGGATCAGTTAGACCTTGTGAGAACAGTCTCTATACAACACTTTTCACTACAGGACTACAGGTCAGAACACAGTGAACTTCCAGCTGAGGCTGAGCTGTAGTATTTCAGGAGCTGTGATACATTTGAAATGTAGACTTCCAGAAGTAAGAGGACAGTGTTCTTTACGGTACAATGTTATTACATGTGACATTTCTGTGACAGAGCTCTTTTATGCACTTTTAGCCTATGGCAGTATGTTATGGGGAGAAGAATTCACTGACATATCCAGGAAAACAAAGCTGATGCATAAAAAATTGAAATGACAAGGTTGACAAGGTTATTTCATAGCTTTTGATGCATTATGATAATAACTAACAAACTGTTAAACTGCTTGCAAAACTTAAGATAAGCAATGCCTTTTTCTCTCATGTTCTCTTCAGTACACTTTAATATTAGCTTTTGAATCTCGCTCCTCCCTGTAGAATAAAATGAAACGTTTTGTAGCTTGATGACTAAATACCCCTCTCTGCAGTTGCTATACTTTTGGTCCTCTGTGGGTGTTGGCATGCTTTTTGGTTGATTTGGTTTTTAGATTATTTGCTTAAGTTACCATCCTGCCCTTTGAATCTAGCAGCCGATACTACCATGTCAATATCTTCCAGGGCTGTTTCTCTAGCAAGAAAGGTTTTTTCCTTTTCTGTGTATCCACACACGTTTCCTGCACCAAACCCAGTGCAGTCACCGTTGTGCATTCCCTGTCTTCCTGCTTTAGTGATCTCTGCCAGCCTCTCCTAGAAAAATCATGGATCAACATAGATCAAATAACTATGGATATTATTCACTGTATTCTATATGGCTTCCTAAAATGTTGCTAAAAATTTTAAGTATAAAATTACTGGAAAAAAAACCATAAATATCTGAAGTATATCACATGTACAGAGCCATAGGCTCTGGAGTGGGTCCTTTTTTTTATCAACAATATGAGAAACCTATTCCATATAACACAATAGATAACTGGTTAACTCATAACAAGCTTCTGAAGCACTAACATGTATGCCAGATCTGCCTTGTGCCTGTAACATTTTGTAAATAAGTGTTTGATGTTGCTGTTGCTTCTTTGATCTTGTAAAATCCACCACAGAGATAAGAGTATGTTTAACAAAAGCTGAAAATATTTTTTTCTAGTGATGGCAGTCACACTATCATTAGAAATTTTTCCCCCTCACTACTGATGCATCATTTCAAGTGATGCATTCTTAATAGGAGAATCAAATTCACTTAGGGCAGATTTTGCAATTGAGAGGTAAGGTCAATAATCTTCAAACCATCAAGAAACAGCTGTACAATACAACTGCACAAAAAAAGTAGGATTATTTTAAGTAAAACAATAAAAAAGACATGGCTATTGTCAGAAAAATATATATCTGTTTCTGAGCAGTCTCTTTTCTACTGCTTTTTGTCTGTTGAAGATAGCACATTGCATCTGTATTAAAAAAGAAAACCTGATAGCTTAAAAAATTTCACTCACTTTTTGTACTCAGTGTATGGTATTAATATAATCTCAGTTTACATTTCGGCCAATAATATACTCCTGTATGACCTTCCTCAGAAGCTTTGCACTGAGCCTGTAACCTCTGCTGGAGGTCAGCTCTCCCAGAGCCTGCTGAATAGCTGGCAAGAGGCAGCTAAGGGGCAACCAAAGTGGAAGGGGAATGAGGTTTGAGCAATAAGAAGGTAGCTATGTGAAGCCATTAGGAAAAATCTCTTTGAGCTGTGGAAACACCAGGGACTTTAGAGCACAATTCATAACTGAAACTCATGGAGTGTTTGTGTTATCCCTATCTGAGCAGGGACTGTTAACACTGTGTTTGTGTAGCACAGTCTTTAAGAGTGAAAACTAGAAACAAATGTCAACACAGTTTCCAAATTGAAGCTTAATCATTGATCTATATTCCTTAATATAGTTTTCATTAATACTTTCTAATCAGAAGATAAATCTATATTTAAATATTCCACCAGTTTCCAAAAGCCAATTACATTTTCAGTATTATCAATCAGAAAAGTTTAATCCAAATTTTTTTTTCTTGTCAAATACTTAGGATGCATTTGAATTGTTCCTTTAAAATGAATTGATTATTGCTAACTGAAGAGCTTTCTCTTAGTAAGTCATATTTGAGACACCTTACCTAATTTTTTATTGCAATTGCCTAGTCTTGAGCAACATCTGAAAAAAAAAAAGGACAGCATATTGTAAAAATCTTTCATGTTTTTGTCAAAGAATGTGATGTGTTTGAGAAATGAACAGCACAGGAATTATGATTAGACTGACAGCATTCTAATTTATCAAGGTATTCTATTATTATTATTTCTATGTAATGATGTCTTTGTTGGCATTGGATTTGAGCAGACAATCAGTTTCAAATTAACTGAAGCAGCAGTAATAGTGCAAGATTCAAGGGATCATAAGAAAGTATGGTAGCTGAACTTTTAAAAGTCATCCCTCCTTTCTTCTTTTACCACTGAGAAGCAGCAGGGAAATTCTAGTATGAGAATTCAGGGCTTAACTCATTTCTTCATTGGAATCCATTGAATGTTTTCAGCTTTATTTTTTGATGGACATTAACACACATCCTGTGGAAAGCTATCGCCTCATGTAGTTCAGCACTTGGGCACAACTGGAAGCCATCTGTTCAACAGAGCAGTTTAATCTGGAGACTATACTGTGTGGGGTTTATTTGGTTGAGTTTTTTGTTGGTTGGTTGGGGTTTTTTTCCTTTCATAGGAAAAGGCTAAAATCGCAGTGTAGAGTTCAAAGTAAAAACTGTTATTTTGATTCATGGTAGTTCAATTTTTTGCCAGACTGTCATTTTTAAACATCCAGATCTGTAATCTAAAACCCAAGAAACCAAATAGAAAAAACATGCCAACCTTTTTCTAAAATCAAAATTCATCTGGTAATAACTGCTGTATGCTCATATATAATGACATTCTCTTAACTAGTTTTCATATCTTTAAAATTGTGGCTGGCAGATTCTGTGACAAGCTTTACCACTGATACTTCATAGCAACACACCCTTTCTCTGGCTAACATTTTCAATTCTGTTAGTGCTTTTCACGATAAGTCTGGCAGATAGTTTAGGTCACTGAATCCCTTCATGACACACTTTGTGCTGTCATATCACGGCTGTCCAGAAGTGCCACCCTAGTCTTGCTTTCATTGCTTTGACTCCTGTTGTCTGCAAAAGATTCAACAGTAAACTACCTATAGAGTCATATGCAGTAATGCAAGGAGCTGGGCTGGTAACAAATCACCACTGCAGCACCCTCTGGAGGTAAGTCAGTAACTGCAGTCAGTTGAAAATGAACACTGAGATAATGGTTGCTAAAAACTGACAATGATTTTTAGTACACTACATAGGACCTAACGTAATAAACTCAGTCTTGCCAGACAGCCTCTGGGAGTTCTTCCCAACCTTCATATGTATTCATGCTCTCCTAAGGATGCCATAACCTTAGGCTGCTATCCAGCAGTGTGTATGGGAGAATGACTTTGTGCTCTGTTGAAGCAAGGAACACTACAGAAACCAGAGTGATATTTTGAAAGCTGTGCTGGAACATCCAGAGGGTGAAAGTTGTGAAAACTTAACGTACTTGCTAAATAAATCTTCCTTTGTCCGAGTCAGTCAGGAAACATGCCAACTGCAACATGTATGACAAAGAGACTTCAAAGATATCAGTACTGTTGATCTCTCACGAAGTATGGAGATGCCTGTAATTTGCCCAAATAAAAATAGTAGGAAAATGTTTATCCTTCATCTGTGCTACTACAGCAGTTCTGGGTAGCCACTTTGACTTAACAAGGATCCAGCTCAAGGCTTTCCTAAGTTTATGGTATCTAAACTTTACACACAGACTTCTAATTATCTTGAGGTATTTTTTCTCCACACTAGCACTGTTAACAAAAGGAGATTTAGAAATGGATGAGTGAATATCTTGCAGCTCAGCTAACTTTCATAGGTACTTACGACTGATTTAAGAACATTTAGAATAACAAGTAAATTTTAAAATTAATGAAATTATGATTTCTTTAACTGAACATAGAATATATAGTTAGTGTAATAAATAAATTTTCAGTATATTTGTTAATATGCCATGTATGTTGATGCGGCAAATATTAAGCATATTATGGTATTCAATGAAACATTGTGAGATGAAGCTGCATGGAGACCAAATAACTTTGGAAATATGAAAAATTTAATATTTGAGCATCACCTCCAGCAATTGCATGTGAGCAAGAACATGCCTACAAGGCATCATCGTTATGATGAAATCCTCCAAGTCTTCTCCAGGAACAACCCATGCTGGCCTCTCTAAAGTGCCTGTATACTAATGCAGCAGTATGGGGAATAAACATGCTGAGTTAAGAGATCTGTGTGCAGCTTCAGGACTGCAATTTTGTTGGGATCATAGAGGTATCATAGGATGACTCCCATGACTGGAGTGTTGCAATTTCATAGACTTCCACAATCAAATGACTGGTCTGATAGATAAGGAAAGGAGAACAATGGATGTTGTCTATCTGGACTTCACTAAGGCCTCTGGCACTGTTGGCCATAAGATCCTCATAGACAAGCTGTAAAAGTATGGGCTGGATGAGGAGACAGTAAGGTGGATTGAAAACTGTCTGAATGGCTGGTCCCAGAGGGTGGTGATCAGTAGCACAAAGGATAGTTGTCGTGCATCCCAGAGTTCAGTGCTTGGTCCAGTCCTGTTTCAGGTCTTCATTAATTATCTGGATGATGGAGCAAAGTGTACCCTCAGCAAGTTTGCTGATGACATAAAGCTGGAAGGAAAGGATGGTAAACCACAGGATTGTGCTGCTGTCTGGAGGTATCTTGACAGGCTGGAGACATGGGCTGACAGGAAACTCATGAAGTTCAACAAGTGCAAAGTCCTGCACTGGGGAGGAATAATTCCCTGTACCAGTATATGTTGGGGCCTGCCCAGCTGGAAAAAAGCTTGGCAGAAAAGGAACTGGGAGTCCTAGTGGACACCAGGTTGCACAACAAGCAGCAATGTGCCCTTGCCACAAAGAAGGCTAGTGATACCCTGGGTAGCATTAGAAAAAGTGTTGCCAGCAGGTTGAGGGTGATGATCCTTCCCTTTTACTTGGCACTGGCGAGACCATATTTGAGTCCTGTGTCTAGTTCTAGGCTCTCCAGTGCAAGAAAGACCTGGTCATACTAGGGAGAGTCCAATGAAAGGCCACAAAGATGGTGCAAGGAGCATCTCTTATGAGGAAAGTCTGAGAGAGCTGGTACTGTTTAGCCTGAAGAAAAGGCTTAGGAGGAGACCTTATTAATATACATAAATCCTTATGGGAGGGTGAAAAAAAAGACCAGTGTAAACTCTTTTTAGTGGTGCCCAGTGACAGGACAAGGTACAATGTTCACAAACTGGCACACAGGAACCCTCTAAACATCAGGAAACAGTTTTTCACTGTAGGGGTGGCTGAGCACTTGCACAGGTTATCCAGGTTGTGGAGTCTCCATTCTTGGTGATCCTCAAAAGCCATCTGCACATGCTCCTGGGCAATTGTATCTATGTGTCTCTGCCTGAGGAGGGGATTGGACCAGACGACCTCCAGAGGTGCCTCTGCTCTCAGCCATTCTGCAATTCTGTGACAATACTGTGTCTAAACATTTTCTATGATAGTGTTTGTGTTTACTGTAATGAAAAGTACAAGATGTGAAAAGAAAATGTGATCACTCAAACAGATTATAATGAACCAGTGATTAAGATGATTATAAATAGCATAATGGGAAGTTAAAGTAGCTTTTCCATGGATGAGATCTCTAAGGAATTTTCTTGCTGACAAGACAGACTTGTTGCATGCATCATAAATACACTGATTTGTAAGAAACTAATAGATTTTTGTAATAAAAATTGTTTAACATGTGGCTTGTTGTTTATATTGTGAAGTATACAGAATTTTTGTACCATTTCATTAAATTTTTGGTTGTTGGGAGTGACAAAACTGATTACAAAACATATTAAACTTTCCCTAGCAGTAACTAAAAGAAAAAAAAGTATCCATCCTTCAGACTCACTGTATGTTGTTAAGGCCCTATTCATTGTAAGCTCTTACTCAAACACTAGTTTTGTATGTTATAATGATGCTTACTTTATAAGTGGTTTGATATGCAGAGAAATACTTAACTACTGGCATATGAATTCCTATCTGCTGACATGCTCAAACTCTGTAGGGCTTCTCATTTATGCTGAGACCACTTTATATCTCTCTGGCAGCATAAAGTGGACACACCAAATTTATATTAATTTCTGGTCTTATCACTGCCAAGCTGTTGTAAAGTTGCCTTAGTTTTGATCTGCACTCAAAAGCTCTAGCAGATCTAGAAAAAACTAAATGGGAATCAATAATAGTGTAGATACCACTTCTTAATATCAGGCTTAAATGTAGAGGAAAAAATGATCTTGCCAGTTTAAGTGGGTTTCCTTATGAACCATCTTACTTGAAAGAAGTATCTGTATTGTGATAGCAAGCTTGGGTAGGTGTTGTACAATATAGCCTTGAGATTCTTGTTTTACTTTTAAAGTTTTGTTCTCTGGGTCATACCTGAAAAATAATATTGAATAAAAATTGGTAAACATTATACAGACATTGAACACTCTTAATCTGTGTATGCTGTGCACAAAAATATAGTTAAAATAAAATATAAATATAATTATATTAGTCTGGTCTTTTAAAAATTTTTATTAAATACTTGCTATTAGAAGGAAATATCCCTGGGACATTTATTAGAAATGAGTTTCAATACTTCACATAAAACAGAAGGGCTCAGGCATATGACTAAACCACATAAACATTCATGGCTCTAAAGGCATAAACAGGAAGAGTTTGTCTGAATATTTGCAGACAATTCGGTATGTTTCAAAACATGTTTTGTGTTCCTTAATTTGGAAGATAATTTGTGTAACAGGTCAGGAACAGAAGGCTTGCTTAGGAAAGGTAAAAATCTGGTCTGAGATGCCTTTTGTTTTGTTTTTTGTTGTTGATGTTCAGAGCATAACTTTTCCTGTCATATCTTTGTTATGTAACAGCTTGCAGGACACTGAACAATAGTTATATGTTGCACATCATTAAGCAGATGTGGATGTAAGGAATCTGATTGCACAACAGCTTAAAACATGTTAAGGGATAGAGAAGGAAGAATATAGCACCATCCCTTTAAGTACTGAAGCAAACTTGGATGCCTGTCTCAGCCACAAAAAGAAAATTCTCTAAACAGGCAAAAGCCCCAGCCCATATGTTTTTCTCCTAGTCCTTTAGAACTTTCCCACAATTTGTAACATTCAAGCACAGCGTACTAATTTCACTGATATGAGTGCCTCTACTCCCATTCCTAATGAGATTTTAGCTTGTGCAAACATTCTGGTATTGCTAGACTTTTTCAGCTGCTTTTTATTATCTGTACAGCAATATCAAATTTCTGTTTCAAAGCAAATACATTTTATGCTCTCTCAATAACTTTCTTCAACACGTAGAAGAAATACATGAATATGTGAATGACTGATTCAAATATATGCCCCATTGCATGATTTCTGACCAGTTTTTAAGAGACTGAGTGCTTTTTGATGTTCATGTTACTTAGAGCTCTGGGCAACACCCTTCACTGTCATTCACAAGATGGATGGTTGTAACTGCTATTATGTCTGCTGCATGCAGTTTCAGAGAGTCACTAATATAAATGTTATATGGTTTATTGCTTCATGGAAAAATGACCCTCATAATGCAGCTTGGCTCTGGTTATTCTTCATTACCTGAAATACTGTGGAAGAGCTGGTATGTCTAATGAGAATTATAGATTCAGTGCAGAGTGTACAAAATATAATTATCATTGTTTCCAGACTATAAAAAGGTCTTATTCATCATGTGCAGAAATATTCAAGCAACTTAAGAAACTTCATTGTTACTTATTACACTGTCTGCATAGAAAAGTACATAATATTAAGGAAGCATCTATAAATCTTCCCATTTCAGTAGGTCTTTTATGAAACCTTTTTTGATTGTGAATGAAAGTGATGCTCTGTATAGCAGTCTTGTGTCCAAACACAAATATAATTTGTTCCTCCCTCTGTTTCTATATATAGTCATGTGCAATTGATGATAACAAATAGGATCTTGTCTTCCATTTTCCAGCAGTGTGGTAAAAGAGGGCTAAAGATCAAAATCTAAATGCCTACTAAATATATACAGGCTGAAGAACACTAGTTAAAATTAGATAGTATTTGGTCTGCTCCTTAAGTGGAGATGTTGCTGTTTAGATCTGGCTTTTTCTCCACTATAATGTATGTTCAGAAATATGACTGTGCATATGTGTGTTCCATTCAGTATGATTGCTTTTCAGATGAGAATTAATAACAGACAATCACCATGTTCTACAGTTATAGTTGTCATTATGGCTTTATCATAGAATTTTAGGAAAAATCTAGAGGACTTAAGTATCTTTATTTTTATCTTAAAGTGATACTAAAAAAAGCAAAAAAGTCTTACAAGAGTCATGGAAAAGTTACAAGAGTATTCTAGTAGATGTATTTACACTTGAAATACGTGCCTGAAACAAACTTCCATACATTCAAGTATGGACAGCAGCTTTTCAGAAGGGCTAGAACAAAAAGACCTTTAACAGTTTATATAGATTATCTTCAGTTTAGTTGGGTTTCACAGATTCAGCTATAGGATTTATTTTTTTTTTTAAATTTAGATTATCGTTAGTCTTTAACAGATGTTCTCTCTAATTGCTGGAGCTAATCTCTGAAGTGAAAAGCTGTGTAACCACCATATAAGACCAGAATAAGAAACTGTGTTGTTAGCACCCACAGGAGTTTACTGAGATTAAAATTTTGCTCTGTTGTTAAAGCAAAAATGAGGAGGGGGGGAAACTTTACCAGATGATGCTAAATGTGTCAAGTTTCTCATAGTTTTAAAGATAATTTTCCTCTGATTTGTATAAAGGAGCTAGGCAAACAAAATTGCTTCAATGACTTGGGGACCTGTAGTAAGGGATAAATGGAGAAGGTTTTCCACACAGTAGCTAGGGGAACCCAGTGCTTGGGAAAGGAAAAAAACAGACTCTAATTTAAGAATTAATAAAAGAATAACAATAATAAATCTTAAATTCTATTTTATTCCATATGTGAATATTTATATTGCACCAGTGAAAGGACTCAGACCTAAGCCATCTTTTGCCAAGATGAGTGAAATAACCACTGTTTTTATTGCCATGCTTTGTCCTTCTGTTTCCTGCCACGTGGCCAGTAAATTATTGAATGGTTTATTGGAAAGAGTATTATGAGACTTATCCAGAATTTTCTGTAATTTGGTAATTGATTTTCTATCCATGGAGACAGGTATTAAATGCCTCTAACATCATGCATCAACTGCCTTACTGCAGGGACAAGTTAGGTGACATGTAGGTGTTGTACTGCTTTTCTGAGTCTGTCATTAAGTTTTAAAATTGTTAATGAACATAGTATGACCTTTAAGTAATTGAAATAAAACAAATATAACTGTCCTGAATTGGAGAATTTGTGTGTGAATATGCTTTGAAGCTTTTAATTCCTCAGATATACAGTACACATACCACAGGTTTATATAAATCCTTGTGGCCTTTTACACTCTGTCAGTAACATCAATAATAAGTTTACAGACCTTTAGTCTTTCCTGGCATTAAGGTCACAGTTTCATGGATGATGTTTATTAATTTTTTATGATCTCTTTAGCTAGAACTAAGCTAAAGATTAGGATTGGGAAAAGTTTGGGAAAATACTATCTGTTCAGAATAATATTGACCATAGCATGGTAGAACTAAGAATGCTTTGCATTAACCTCATTGAAGCCAGTGAGATCATTTCTACTTGTGCAAGGTAAGAAAGAACTCCAGGAAAGATGATTATAGATGATCGTATAATTTGTTAAATGAATGGAGGGTTTAGGCACAAACTAACAGGAGAGTGTTAAATCACTAGGTAGCATTTCTTGAGGATCTCTCTACTTTAATCTCTTTATTAAACCTTTCAAGCACATGTACCTGCCTAGCTTTCCAAAATCGATGGTAAAGAGTAACCAGGGTTATACTGGGGGAGGGAGGAGAGTGACAAACAAGAGCATAAACCTTAGTGGTTTGTCACTCAGATCTATTAATTTATCCCTAACTATCATAGAGCCCCTTTCACTGGCGTTGTGGATACTTGCATCACAAAGCACTATAGAAGAGATCTATGTAACAGCTTAATAAATGAGAATTCCCAAGTGAAATTGGCTTTATTTTCCCTCCTGTAAGCAGAAAAAAATGCAAATTCAGATAATAAATCTATAGAATGAAATCACTTCACGGATGTGTTAAATCAAATTAAGAACGCTTTTATAATATTGAGCAAATGGCAGCTGTACGGAATTACTTATTTGTAAGCCCCATCTATTACAGTTAATTTTGCTGACTTAAAGTACTTAATTTACATTTGTTAAACTAGCTAAATAATGTAGAAGATGGTATGAATGGTATGTTTCTTCATACTAAAATTCATCCTGTAACTTAAGATACAGCTGTTTTGCCCACTTTGGCATTTCTTTTTTCTCTTCTTGAAAGCTTTAATGAATGAAATGGAATTGCAAAAAGTTAATCTTTAAGACTTATTTTAGAGCTGGAATATACTTTTTAAAGGACAATCAGACTACTGTAAAAACAATCCAACTAGGAGAACACAGAAGATACAAGAAAGTGCAAGGCTGTCTTAACTATTCTGATTTCAGTGACCTCAGAAATGGTCACAGCTCCTTGACCCTTCTTACAAAACCAAATCAATTGCTATCCTGTGGATTTGCCCCATTACATTGGTTTCTTTGGAACATACCAAATAGAATTTTAAAATTGCACAATACCATTGGTATTTTTGTGGCTTGTGTTGCAAATAGAAGGAGGACACATAATCCCTCAGATTCTTTGTTCTAAGGATGCAAGTATGTTTAGGAAGTTATATGTCACTGTTAGTTTTGGACTCTGCAGAGAGTCAACCATATAGGTAGCAGGTAAGCTTCTCTTGGGTTTGATTGAAAACAACTCTGGTGCCAGAACTTTTTGAGAATACTCAGGTGCTAGCATTTTATTGACCTTGGTGAAAAAAAGTGAATGGGTTTTGCTATGTGCTATTTGACCTGTTTTTCAAGATTAGCTGGACTGCATAAATGGAAGGAAACTACATTAAAAAAAAAAAAAAGAAACTCTTAATATATAATACATGAACTCTTTTCTCTGCAAGAAGTTCTTCCAGCAAAAATACAGGGTTTTAGTAATTGCTTGGCAGAGGGAAAAGGTGTCCACTGAAGACAATATAAATTATATTGGAGTATTTGGTTAATGACATTGGATATTTATCATCTTTTTGAGGTCATTTTTGTAAATTGCCTAGTAGAAAACTGTATCTAAGAGCACAGAAATCCCCTGAAGTGGTTTGTACAGTTAGTAGCTCTCAGTGTTTCTGTTTTCAAAGTGATTTTTCAGTCTCTCCCTAGTTCCTAATATTTTACTTACTTTGTGACTGCCACCAAGCACTGTGCTGCCATGTGACTATAAGAGCTTCAAGGTTATTCATGGAGAGTGACTTCAGAAGCCATGCTGATGTGTGAGGTTAGTGTTATATTGCCTCATGCACCACTTTTCTCGTTTTGAATTTCATCTGTCATCTTATTAATTTATTAATCAAAAAGGTTGTCAAGCATTGAAACAGGCTGCCCAGGGAACTGGTTGAGTTACCATCCGGGGGGTATTTAAAAAATGTGTTGTGGGGCTTAGGGACATGGTTTAGTGGTGGACTTGGCAGTGCTGAGTTAACAGTTGGACTCAATGATTTTAAAGGTCTTTCCCGATCTAAACAATTCTATGATATTTATTACCCACACTTTGTCTTATAAGGGCTTTCTGTAATTCTGCAGTCAGTTCTTGCATCTGCTATGAATTTTATATTGTTATAAGAATAATGGTGCAGGTATGAATATTTTAACCTAATAACTTTTGTGTCACCAACAAACTTTTGTGGACCACTCCTTACTTTTTTTCAGATAATTTTTGAACACCACAGGACTCTGCAAGCACTCTTGTGCAGCTCCACGGCTGACTTCCTTTTCTCAGAAGTACTCCACCCACTACAATGAATTATTTGCTTCCACCCTCATATTTTTCTCTTTTATTTTTTTTTCTTTATACTAAACCACTTTTTTTTTTTCTTTTTATACTAAACCACTTTTTTTTTTTTTCGGATTAGTTTCTTCAAGAGCCCTAGTAGGCTATACCAAGCAAACTGCCCACATTCTTGTTGATCACTCAAAGGAGACCAAGAGCTTAGCAGAACAGAACTTTCCTTTGCAGAAATCATATTGGCTCTTGCAAAGAAACTTGCATTTATCTAGTTCACTAATTCTGTTCCTTAAGATAGTCTCTGATAACTTAGTCAATAACATAAGGTTTACAGGTCTGTGGTTCCTTGGATCCTTCAGAGTTCTTTTAAGAGATTGTTATCAATTTTCAGACTGCAGAAAATTTTAAATGTGAGGTTACGTTCCAGCATTGGCAACTTACTTATTTCAAGATATATAAAATCTTAAGCTGTTTTAACTGCTCAGTGTAAATACTAGAACAGGGAGGAAGGCTGGGAAGTTATGGATGGCTTGTCCATAGCTGTTATGTACCTGGGAAGTGTTGACATTGATCACTAGTGGAGATAAAGCCTGGTTTTGTTTTGTTTGTTTGTTTGTTTTGGGTTGGTTTTGCTTTAGGTGTTTTGGGTTTTTTCCCTATTAAAATGGCAGTGGATGAAATGAAATCAATGTGAATTTGCTGTTGACATGAAAATCTACTATATGGTGTTAACCTTGGTGATCTTAGTACAGTAACTAATGCAACATACAGGAGTCTAGAACATGAACAAGTGGCATACAGACAATGCAAGCTTACCTGACATTAGTCACTCCAAGTTAAATAGAATAGCAGGAAAGCACTGCAGACAAGGTATTTCAAAAGTATGCAGAACTAAGCATTTTAGTTTATAAAGTTTTAAAATGGGCTTGACCAGAAGAAACTGCCTTACAAAAATACTTCTGTAAAACTGATGAAATAATCCTAGTAAGAACTGTGGACTGAGATGGCATACCTTCTGCTCTTTTTGATTTCTCCCTCCACCCCCAAGAACACTGTAACTTTATACTGCAATAATATAAAGTGATTTCTTTATGTATTTCTCTTATCTACTTGGTGTAATGCATAGCTACATAACAGATTTTAAGTTATTTGTAATCTGCTTTTATGAGTGCTTTGTTTCCTTCACTGGAATAGGTTGCCCAGGGAGGTTGTGAATGCTCCATCCCTGGCAGTGTTCAAGACCAGGTTGGACGAGGCCTTGGGTGATACGGTTTAGTGTGAGGTGTCCCTGCCCACGGCAGGGGGGTTGGAACTAGGTGATCTTAAGGTCCTTTCCAACCCTAACAATTCTATGATTCTGTGATTCTAATTTCTAGTATCTTCTTTATTAGTCTTTAACTGTCTGGGAGGGTTCAACAAGAAATTTGCATGCATGCTAGTAAAATAGAATTCTTGTGCGTAAGAAAATCTGACAAATTTATTGGGTCACTATGGGTGAGGGAATAAGAAAAGATGGGATCTGATCATTATTTGCATTTTCCTCTCTATTATTGTTTGGAAGTCTTAGTTATCAAATTATAGTCTTCCTTACTAGGACTAATATTCTGAATCCTGGGAAAATGCTCACAGTACAGTAAGACTCTCATGGATTCTTCCTGGATAATTTAAGAACATCCCGAACATAAATACAAAATAACAATGCTGTTTATTTTGACAAACCTATACCTGAAGTAATAACAAAAAGAAGTTTAAGATGGCCCAGTTAGTGTTTTTCTTGACTTTAGAATGTTTGTATTACTGACAGGAATGTTCTATGTATTTCCATTGTATCAAACAATGAAAGAATACAAATGTGGAAAACCCATTGTTTTCAATAAGATCAGCACTATATGGTGATTGTTTCCAAAGCTCAGCCAACTACTTGTCTTAGCTTTGATTCCACAAAAAGTATCCCACTGCCTTTGCACAACCTTGATGTAGTTTTGAGTCTATAATAGGAGAGAGAAAAGGTAATTGGTGCTTTCATAATGCAGTTTCAGCTGTCAGTTTGAAGGACAGTACAGAAGACCAACTCCACTAAAAGCTAACTTGAAGTAGTACTCAGGATTCTGAGTGTTCTTTCAGGGTTGCTGCTTGAATTCACTAATTACCAAAAAAAAAAGACCAAACCAAAAGGCACGGTCAGGTGTACAGGCATATGAGATAGCTGAACAAAGAAACAGAGTAGAACAAAAGATACAGGAAGATAATGTAATATCTCCAAGAAATGTTGATGCCATCCTTTTACAAAAATGAACCTGCATGCTATATTTGATTCATATATTGTGAAAAACAGCCCTCTGGAAGTTGTGCGATGTAAAAAGGGTATAGGAATGTTATTTTCAGGTGGCAGCAAGAGATAAAAAAGGAAAGATAGTATCTCAGTCAAGAAAAAAGAAAGACATTATCAGTATTTGTGTTAAAGAAGGGAAAATGATGTAATCTAAACCACAAAAGGGTAGTTAAAACTGCACAAAACTGACATGCTGTAATCAAAATTCTGATCTATACTGAAACAGTTCTGTTAGGATAAATGCCAGTTAGTAGTGTGATTTCTTTTATTCTTTTATTTAGCATAGTTGCATCAATGAATGTTTTCACATAAAAGATGACATTTTTTAAAAACAGTGTATTTATAACTGTACCTTACTTCGTGCATAGGTTTAAGCTACTTGTGTTTTTGTATTGCTGCTAGGTTATTAACAGGAGCTGTCAGCACACATGAGCTGATACATTGATTATATCAGCATGATTAGTAACAATAACTCCTGAATTATCATCACAAGTTCCTCATCCTACTCCTACAGTATACAACCAAATGAAAGGAGTTCCAGCTTCACACCTGTCAAGCAGGTTCTGCCCAATCATGCTCTCCTATGAATGCACTGTTGCATTTCAGGTCAAGACTACAAAAACAGGCTACAGAATAATGAAATACTGTAAATTTGCAGTGTAAGGCCTTCAACAATCTTTGAGGATGCCTGTAGTAATAAGTAAAATCAGAAACAAGCAACCAAACAGCAGAGAAAATAAACTGAAAATAAATTGAAAAATCCACTCATTGCTTCAACCCCGGGAAGGGCAAAGAGCCAGGCAAGAGGTCAGTAGGTTGATTTAGACACATAAGTGGACAGTTTAAAATGACAGATGGAACTTGTGTCTCTGAGAGTCTGATGCGTTTTGTGCTCCTGTGTTCATGTAAGGTTCTAAAGTCCATGCTCTAGAGGTGATAAAAGTCTTCCTGATAAACAACAATGTCAAAGAGGCAATGTGATGAAATAGGAAAGGAAATAAAATTCAAGAACTTCAAGGAGAAGGGGGAGGAGTGACTGTGTAAGGGCAGAGGAGAAAAGTGCTGGGAGAGAGCTACTGGTAACATCTCTCATGTGAGCTGGGGTCTGGACCCATTGTGCACATGAGCTCAGACACTGCATTTGCAGAAGATGACGTCAGGAGCCTGTTAAAGTGTTTAAAGTAGTAGACCTTTCAGGACTAAAGGAATGTGAATCATCTATATATTGTCAGTATCTACTAACACTGGCAAGAAGATATGGTACTTTACTAATCACCAGGCATAAGAAGGCTTTGTAAAAGGGATGTGTGAATGATGCAAAAAGTTAGCATTAGTAGGTTTAGTACAGAAAAATCATATCATCTCCTCATCTTCAAGACTATTAGAAAAATATTGTGTTGACCAGTTTTTAACACTGACAAAAAGAATTTCTCAGCCAGCCATGGAAGTCCTAAGACTTGTGGAGAACTCTGTGCAAAAATAAAGGGTGCTAAAAAACCCAAGCCTTCCTTTGGACCCTGTTTTTTCCCTGATAAATCTCCTGAGATATGTTCGAGTTAGACACTTGATAGGAAATTTTTGTGTGAATAAACATGGCTCTAAATTATTCATATGAGCATCATTTTGACCACAGGCAGTTCAATATTATTTAATTTAATCTAATTGTTTAATAAATAGATAGGATTTTATATTCACTACCCATTTTTTTGCCAATTCCTATTTGACATGCTAGTACACGAATTAAAGTTGCCTTATTCTTATCTCAGAAATGTGAAAAATGCCATGTATCAGGCAGAAAGTTTCTTGCAGGATAAGTGTAACTGGAGAGTGTATTTGTGCTTCTGATGAAATTCAAACTAACAGAAAAATTCCAGCTGACTTTAGTGGAGCACAAATCTGTCCTTTCAAAGAGGATACAGATCTGTAATTCTGACTATTGAAGCTTTATTTTATTATTTGGAAATGAGATTGGGAAAAAAACTCTGGAACACATTTTCATTTAAAAAATAATTTCCCCTCCCCACATTTTAAAATGGTCTTTTGTGCTACTGAAATGAGCTGGGACTGACAACACAGGTAATTGGTGTGCATACTTGCTATAAATACCTTTAACATACCTTTTAAACTGCCACATTTTAAGCTCTTGGTTGTTATTCTCACAAGGTAAGCACTTGTAATGCCTAATAAGTGAGCAAGAGTCAGTCAGCATGGGTCCTCAAGAGTTCTGTCATACTATCCAGAGGCAATCTCTGGCCCTAAACACCTGCAAGTCTTGTGATGTAAATCCTGCATAAAGGGTATGATTGTAATATACTGCATCCACTTGTGCTTAGAGAGAGAGATATGAAATAGAAAGAATGTAAAGGCTTCCAGGCTGTCTATCACCTCCAAGGTACCTGCAATATTTTTAGGGTCAATGCTTCTTGTTTCAAGAAGGAAGTTGACCTATTCTTAACATTTAGTAAGAGCCAGGTATTCTCATTATTTCTGCCAAGAAAGCTGCTACAATGTATTAACACTTACAACAGTTTTCCAGCCAAAAGTAGATTGGAAGCACTTAACTTTTTGGTAGGAATTTACCTTTCTTCATTTCTGTTCTACACACTACTGAGAGAAAAAAAGAACAAAAAAGCAAACAAGGAGAAGGGGGTGGGGAAATCCAAAACCCAGACCTCTGTGGCAGCTTTGCAGAGAAATGCTCCTTTATTGTTTACCGTAGTGCTTACAGAATGCAGATCATTTGAGTTGCGGTTCTTAGGGAAGCAGAGGGGCTTTTTTTTTTTTATTTCCTGCTTTTTCCCTTGCTGCTGTTTATACTGAAGGAAAAGGTGTGTGAGGTCTGCAGTCTCTTGCAACAGTGGCCTGCAGAGTCTAAGGAAGAATGAGAATGAAGTGGGAGTAGGTATCTAAGGATGAAACTCTTCAGGGCAGTACAGATAAACAGAAGCATAGGCCAGTGGGAGCCACTACGAAATAGTCTGGAGATGAAGGGCAGAAGACAAGCAGCTTCACAAAAAGTAAATGGATAACAATCTGTTTCAGACATGGCACAAAAGAGAATACTGGGAGAAAAATCAGAGAATATAGGTCAATAGAACTTTGCAGTACATAGATACATACAGAATATTCCCAAATCCTCTGAACTCATAAGTTTTACTAGTCACTTGACAATAGAGAAGAAAATTTACTTTTTTAAACGCTGCTGCCATGGGATCTACATGGAAAATTAGACATAGCTACACTAGGTCCTTGGTCTTAAAAGCAACTTAGGTTTCTGAGATACAATCCAACCCATTTAATCACAAGGGCTTGATTGCAAGCGTCCACATTCACTAAACAACCTCTCTTTTCCAGGCACATTGTGCATCCAGAGTTCAGCATTGTGTAATCTTCAGAGTTTAACTGGCAGGCATGTGGTCCCTGACAAATGTCATCAGAAGCAGAATGGCCTGCGCAGAATTATTTTTCCCTCTCTAATAGCTGGTTAATGCAGCTCCTGAGTTGCCTTTATCTAGCTGTTGTATTTCCTTTTGCTTTACATCTTTCTTATACCCTGAGTTTTGTGTGTGTGGTGTTTTTTGTATTGTTTCCATAGGAAGGATGCTTCTATCAAACTGTGGTTTAATCTGAGCAGTTAGAGAACTTGCTTTGGAAATGGATGGTGGAGTCTTTGTCCTTTCAGGTTTAAGAAGGTGAAAACCATGGGTTTTCATTGGAGAATGCTCTGCATACCAAGTTGCTTTACGAATGTCCACTGAGTATTTAGAAATTACTCAGTGATCTCTGTTAAGTGAGGTTCTAATGTTTCAGAAAGATCTTTGAGTATATGAACCACCTTTTGACTCCATAGGGAAAACTCAAAAATAACTGCATTGCTTTGAATAGCTTTATTTTACTTAAGAAGGCTTGATAGAGCTGCCAGGCACTCCTCTTTTTTGGCCTTTCCATAAAGGATTACTTAAATACTTTTATTCCTTAACTCTCTTATGTCTCATCTCTCTTGCTATTATCTTACTTAAGTGAAATAACGTGGCTCTCTGGCCATGTGATTCACTCTGTAACTGATTATCTGCATTAAATTATTTTTTAATTGAACAAATTTCAGTCTGTGTTTTGATCTGTAATGTAAGGAAATATCGCCTGTAATTTTCACTATAGTTGCTTTCTGTTAATTTTTCTTAAATCAATAACTAATATACTAAGAATATTCAGATAAGAAAATTAATTAACAGTACAGTAGTCTAGTATTAACAATTCTGAATGTTTGCTGACCCTTCTGTCATCTCATCCCACGTAAAGTCACCTCAGTTCTGCTTAGTCTTGTTACTAGCTGGCCTCTAATATTTACTCATAGCTTTGTCTCCCTACTTTGAGTGCTGTCTCTTGGGTTCCTGACTCCTCACAAATAATTGAACAACAGTGTTTACCACCTCAGTTTTTAAGAGGCAACCTTTATCTCTGCTTTACATATGGGGTCTGAGGAGCTTGTGACTGAAAACTGTCTCTGTATCATAGCATAGACACCAAAAATATCCCAGATGCATAGTTAAACCCATTCTCAGTTAAACCTCCATATTCTAAAAGGTCTCTTCTATTGGCACCTCACAATGAATATTCATTTTTATTCAAATCTCTTACATCTCTACAAGTTCAGAGATGGTTCACCTTCTCTCTTGGGGCTATGCTAGTGTGACAGACATGAAGTGCAGAAGGAAGGCAAACTTTTGGCTCCACAGGCATTTTTATCACTTGTGACAGTGAAAGAAGAAATGCTGAGGCTGACTTTTACAAATCATATGCTTAAAAATAAGAGTATGCTAAATATTCACCTAGATTGGCATGAGAGAGTTCCTGACTGATTTCCTGAATGGAGGAGAAAAGACCTAAGAAGAGATTAATTAAAGGAAAATGTTATGAATTTGATATTTAAGCCACTGAGCACGTTAAAGTCAAACTTTGAAGTACTGTATGTATATAGTCAGTTTTTTAGAGCCCAACTTTTATCATGTTACTATAAAAAAATGGGAAAAAGATCAATAAACCCAAAACTTTGCATAGTTTTCTTGGGATTCAGTAACTCTTTTTTTTTTCCTTGCTCTACACCACTCTGCATATTTAGTTGTAAGTTAATTTTAAAAAGGGCTAAATTTAATTATGATGAGAGATTTTATGAGACTAAATTAAGTAAATTGAATTTTGTTCTACTGTAAAAATTTCTCTAATTAATTCTGTTTAAATGTCATTTGATTTATATGATCAGTGTTGATTCTATGCTGTTAAATTTTTTATAGTTCAGAATCATGTATTATTAACAATGTCGCAATCACTGTAAAGTGCATTGTTACTCAAATGAAGATGCTAACTTTGGTGCCTTAATTTTCATGTCTAGAAGCACTACAGCAAGCTTCAGTAAGATTTATAAATATAAATAGGTTGCAAATAAATGTAAGGCATCCTTTAAATGGATAATTATCCTATACTCTGTGCCTGTGTAAGGCTGTGTAGGTTATAGTCAACAGAAGGTCTAACTTGTTTATAGCACAGGTTTTCTGGAAATGAGCAAGAGACAGCATAGCTTTGTTTGCAAGAACTGAACTTGTCTGTGCCCATAAAAACACATGGAGAGCAGCTGAAGAGGTAAAGATCAAATTTCCCTTCTTTTAGTGTGCAGGGGAGCTTTGTTTTGCCTAGCAAAACAAGGTGCACATTCAAGTCTAACACTGTCTGCTGTAGCAATGGGAGGATGAACTGAATTGAGCCTGTATATCAAGAGAGTAAAATAGACATGCATGTTAATTGCTTTACTAGATCTGACTGAGATGGAGTTATTTTTTTTCATAGCACCCAATATGGTGCTGTGCTTTGGATTTATGATGAAAACTGTTGAAAACACACCAGTCTTTCAGCTATTACTGAGCCATACTTACACAGCATCAGGGCCTTTTCTTTCATCCCACTGTCCTCTCAGAAAATAAGCATGGGGTGAGCAAGAGACTGGGAGGGAACACAGCTGGCCAAAGGGATTCTCCATACCCTATAATGTTAAGCTTAGCAGTGGAAAACCAGGGAGGTTTTGTCTTCTGAGAGGGCTCATACTCAGAATTTGGCTTGACATCAGTCTTTTTATGGATGGTAGTGAGCAATTGTCTTTGCATCATTTGTTTCTTTCTAATGATTTGTTTCTTCTAATCCAGCACAAACTGGCTGAGGCTTTGGCAAAACTTTTAATGGTCTTCTAATGTTACAGACTTCAGCACTAGAGATACAAATGTCTACATTATCACCTGCCAGGGGAACCAATATGTTGTATATGCCCTTTTTTCTTGTGAAGCTTAAAAGCAGTGGAAAAGGTGAATGCAATATTCATGAAATAGCATCCCTTGTATACATTCAGACAAGGTGGAGAAAATCCACTAGAATATGGTTTTTCCTCAAAGCTTTTATCCATTTCATATAGGCAAATAAGCTACTTCTCCCAGACTGCACAATGGAACCCACTGCTTTGATATCCACAAGAACTGAGACATGCTCATCCAGCTTTATCTTCTGAGTAAGTTAAATGGAACAAGTATTGAGAAGGGTGCGTTGAGGTCATGATGGTTTCCTACAGAAAGTGGACTGGGTTTTGAAACTCAGCAGAGATAGTAATCTTTTCAGGTACTCAGCCACATGCTGAATCAGTGGGGTGATTGTGGGAAATATCTTCTGTCTCCAGCCAAACTTGCCAGTTGTATATGGGAAGCAATAAGGATTTTGTGCCATTGTCTTGTGATTATAATGTCCTTGTTGCTTGGTTATATAGGTTTCAGATTTGCTTTCAAAATAGTTATTAGTCTACCAGACAATGTCACCAGAACATTGCAGATATCCTCTTGGCAATGAAGTCAATGTGTTAGGTAGCAGCTTCTCACAACAGCCAGGACTGAGAAGAAAAAGATATTTCAGGTCTACGAACCTTTCCAGGCCAAAATCCCAGGCACCCACAGACCAGTCACTGCTTTCATTAGGCAACAACTGAATGGTACTTGTATGGTTTGTTGTTTGAACAGCATTATGAACTAACAGCCGTTATTTCAGTGGTCTCATTTCTTCAAGTAACATGAAAACTTTACAGAAAGGGAAAATAAAAGTAGAGTATTGCTAAAAGCTTTTCATCCTTAAAAACACTCAAGCTGCTTTTATTTTTTTGTTAGAACAAAGTTGTTCGTGTAACCAAAGACTCTTTTCCCAGAACCTATGTCTTTGCATCAGATGTTAATCAAATTGTATGTTTATTACACAGTTTCTATTGTAGATACCAGTATTTCCACATATAAGCAGAGACATTTTTCAGGGAAGCAAGAGGAACTGTCATTTGCCATTGTCTGTGAGCTAGTTTCTAGATTTGTACACTTCAAGTTCTACATAACTCATGTTACGGCAAGACAAATTCAAATGATTTTCCTTCACACCAAAAAATATTCAGAAAATTGATTAAAATAACTTTGTAGTTGTATTCTGTGATGGAAAAAATGTTCAATTTATGTTGTTCAATATCTGGACAACTTGAATAAGAGTACAAGTATTGGACAACATACAAGAAATTATATAATTAGTTGGCACATTGTGCATCACAGTTGTGCTTTCTCATGAAGAGAAAGTGACATGAAGGCATATTCTGATATTCTCACTTTTAATATTTTTCATCGAATTGCCATGATGACAGAAAAAAAATTATCCGTGTTAAGATCAAACTGTCTCACAAATTTTTGAAAAAGTTGGTTTTTTTTTAATTTCAAAATTATGAAGTTTTGGTTTTAGATAAGGAAGTCAGAGCTGTCTGAACTGTTTGGGTATACAGAGAGACAGTGGAAGTTGTAAGTCCTTGGTTACAAATGCTTCTTTAAGTCATGGTGGTTTTCTACAGCTTTACATGATTTAGGAATTGGGCTAGCATGATACATCTTTTTACCTTGATATTCCATTGTCGTGGTTTA
>NW_026641762.1:0-805 GCF_028554395.1 Pezoporus wallicus | reverse complement strand
CTGCCGAGCAGCACAGTGAGTAGAGCACGAACGGTTGCCGTCTGCTCCCAGATCCGAAGAGCCGGGAGGGAAAGCATGTTCTGGGCATCTTCAGCACACAGTCAGCTTTGCAACGGTGTCACCATCATTGCTGTCGCTCCTCAGTGTCATACCTAAAGGTCCATTTGAATGCACCCTCTTCCGAGCTTGCTCTCGGCTGCCCAGCAGCACAGTGAGTAGAGCACGAACGGTTGCCGTCTGCTCCCACAGTCGAAGAGCCAGGAGGGAAAGCATGTGATGGGGATCTTCAGCGCACAGGTCACCTGTGCAGCAGTGCCTCCATCGTTGCTGTCGCTCCTCACTTTCATACCGAGAAGTTCATTTGAATCCAACTTCTCTGCTCGTTGCTCTTGGCTGCCCAGCAGCACAGTCAGTGGAGCACGAACGTCTGGCCTCTGCTCTCAGAGCCGAAGAGCCAGGAGGGAAAGCATGTGCTGGGCATCTTCAGCACACAGTCAGCTTTGCAACGGTGTCACCATCATTGCTGTCGCTCCTCGCTTTCATACCTAAAGGTCCATTTGAATGCACCCTCTTCCCGAGGCTTGCTCTCGGCTGCCCAGCACAGTGAGAGAGAGCACGACGACGGGTTGCCAAATCTTCCCACAGTCGAAGAGCCAGGAGGGAAAGCATGTGCTGGGCATCTTCAGCACACAGTTAGCTTTGCAACGGTGTCACCATCGTTGCTGTCGCTCCTCGGTTTCATACCTAAAAGTCCACTCGAATGCAACCTCTACGGAGCTTGCTCTGAGCTGACAAGTAGCACAGC
>NW_026641761.1:0-8115 GCF_028554395.1 Pezoporus wallicus | reverse complement strand
ATAAAGGGATGGGAATGGGATAAAGGGGTGGGAATGGGGGGATACGGGGATGGGGTAAAGGGATGGGATAAAGGGACGGGAATGGGGTACAGGGATGGGAATGGGGTAAAGGGATGGGGATGGGGTAAAGGAATGGGAATGGGGGGGATACAGGGATGGGAATGGGATAAAGGGATGGGAATGGGGTAAAGGGATGGGGATGGGGTAAAGGGATGGGGATGGGGTAAAGGGATGGGGATAGGGTAAAGGAATGGGAATGGGGGGGATACAGGGATGGGAATGGGATAAAGGGATGGGGTAAAGGGATGGGGATGGGGTAAAGGGATGGGGATAGGGCAAAGGGATGGGAATGGGATAAAGGGATGGGGATGGGATAAAGGGATGGGAATGGGGTAAAGGGATGGGAATGGGATAAAGGGATGGGGTAAAGGGATGGGGATGGGGATAGGGTAAAGGGATGGGAATGGGATAAAGGGATGGGGATGGGATAA
Source organism: Pezoporus wallicus (assembly GCF_028554395.1). Lineage (NCBI taxonomy): Eukaryota > Metazoa > Chordata > Aves > Psittaciformes > Psittacidae > Pezoporus > Pezoporus wallicus. The sequence continues at coordinate 7,624 of NW_026641761.1, read as the reverse complement.
AGGGATGGGAATGGGGTAAAGGGATGGGGATGGGGTACAGGGATGGGAATGGGATAAAGGGATGGGAATGGGGTATGGGGATGGGAATGGGACGTGGGGATGTCAATGGGGATGGGGATGTCAATGGGATAAAGGAAGATGTCAGTGGGGTACAGGAAGATGTCAGTGGGATACAGAGGTGTCAATGGGGACGGGGATGTCAATGGGGACACAGGGATGTCAATGGGATACAGGAATGTCAATGGGACACGGGGATGTCAATGGGATACAGGGATGTCAATGGGATACAGGGGGATGTCAATGGGACACGGGGATGTCAATGGGATACAGGGATGTCAGTGGGATACAGGGATGTCAATGGGACACGGGGATGTCAATGGGATACAGGGATGTCAATGGGATACAGGAATGTCAATGGGACACGGGGATGTCAATGGGATACAGGGATGTCAATGGGATACAGGGATGTCAATGGGACACGGGGATGTCAATGGGATACAGGGATGTCAATGGGATACAGGGATGTCAATGGGACACGGGGATGTCAATGGGATACAGGGATGTCAATGGGACACGGGGATGTCAATGGGATACAGGGATGTCAATGGGATACAGGGATGTCAATGGGATACAGGGATGTCAATGGGACACGGGGATGTCAATGGGATACAGGGATGTCAGTGGGATACAGGGATGTCAATGGGACACGGGGATGTCAATGGGATACAGGGATGTCAATGGGATACAGGGGGATGTCAATGGGATGCAGGGGTGTCAATGGGGACAGGGGGATGCCAACAGGGACGCTTTCCCGCCAATGCAAATGCTTTGGCGCCAAATACCCCCTCCCCCGTTGGCGCCAACGAGCCTGATTTACGCGCCAACGCCTGTCCCCGCGCTGTTCCCCCCCCCCCGTCCCTTTACCACGGCGCAGGCGCAGTTGCAGCGGCGGGAGGCGGCGGCTCGGCGCGCGCGGCAGGAGCTGTTCCGGTTGCGCGCGCTCCGGCGCCAGGTGGCGCGCAGGGAGGCGGAGCTTCGGCGCAGGCGCGCGCTCCGGGCGGCGGCGCGCGCGGCGGGGAGGGCGCGGCCCCGGCGCGTGGGGAGGCTGCGGTGAGAAGGGGGCGGGGCTTTAAAAGGGGGGCGGAGTCAAAGAGGGGAATGGAGGGGGGAATGGGGGGGTTTGGAGGGGGGAATGGGGGGGGATTTAGGTGTTCTCTTGGGATATGGGGTGGATTTGGGGGGCATTGGGGTGTATTGGGGTGCATTGGGGTACAGTGGGGTGCATTGGGATGTATTGGGGTACAGTGGGGTGCATTGGGATGTATTGGGGTACAGTGGGGTGCATTGGGATGTATTGGGGTACAGTGGGGTGCATTGGGATGTATTGGGGTACAGTGGGGTGCACTGGGATGTATTGGGGTACAGTGGGGTGCATTGGGATGTATTGGGGTACATGGTGCATTGGGGTACATGGGGTGTATTGGGGTGCACTGGGGTGCATTGGGGTACATTGGGGTACATGAGGGTGTATTGGGGTACAGTGGGGTGCACTGGGATGTATTGGGGTACATGGTGCATTGGGGTACATGGGGTGTATTGAGGTGCTTTGGGATACATTGGGGTATATTGGGGTACATGAGGGTGTATTGGGGTACAGTGGGGTGCACTGGGATGTATTGGGGTACAGTGGGGTGCATTGGGATGTAGTGGGGTGCACTGGGATATATTGGGGTACAGTGGGGTGCATTGGGATGTATTGGGGTACATGGAGTGTATTGGGGCACAGTGGGGTGCATTGGGGTACAGTGGGGTGCATTGGGATGTATTGGAGTACATTGGGATGAATTGGGGTACAGTGGGGTGCATTGGGATGTATTGGGGTACATTGGGGTGCATTGGGGTATATGGGTGTGTGCTGGGGTACAGTGGGGTGCATTGGGGTACATGGGGGTCCATTGGGATGTATTGGGGTACATTGGGGTGCATTGGGGTACATGGGAGTTCATGGGGGTGTATTGGGGTGCACTGGGGTGCATTGGGGTACATGGGGGTGCATTGGGGCACATGGGGGGGTTTGGAGGGGTACATTGGGGTGCATTGGGGTACATGGAATGTATTGGGGCACATTGGGATGTATTGGGGTACATTGGGGTGCATTGGGGTACATTGGGGTACGTGGGGGTGCATTGGGATGTATGGGGGTACATTGGGGTGCATGGAGTGTATTGGGGCACATGGGCGCGTATTGGGGTGCATTGGGATGTATTGGGTACATTGGGGTGCATTGGAGTCTATGGAGTGTATTGGGGTGCATTGGGGTACAGTGGGGTGCATTGGGACACATTGGGGTACATTGGGGTGCACTGGGATTCACTGGGGTGCATTGGGGTACATTGGGGTGCGCTGGGGTACATGGTGCATTGGGATATATTTGGCTGCATTTGGGTTCATTAGGGGTACATTGGGATGTATTGGGGTGCACTGGGATGTATTGGGATGCATTGGGATGTACTGGGGTACATTGGGATGTATTGGGGTGCACTGGGATGTATTGGGATGAACTGGGATGTATTGGGATGTACTGGGATGCATTGGGGCACACTGGGATGTATTGGGGTGCACTGGGATGTATTGGGATGAAATGGGATGTATTGGGGTGCACTGGGGTGTATTGGGGTACATTGGGATGTATTGGGGTACATTGGGGTGCACTGGGATATATTGGGGTGCATTGGGGTACATTAAGGTGCAATGGGATGTATTGGGGTGCACTGGGATGTATTGGGGTACATTGGGATGTATTGGGGTACATTGGGGTGCACTGGGGTACATTGGGATGCTTTTGGGGTCCCGCAGGTACCAGGAGCCAGCCCTGGACGTGCAGCTCAGCCACGAGCTCCCCGAATCCCTGCGGGTGCTCAAGGTTGGTTCCCCCTTTGGGGGGGGTCCCCGTTTGTTGGGGGGGGGGGTCCCCATTTGTTGGGGGGCGGGGGGGGGGGGGGGGTTCAGCACCCATTGATGAGCCCCATCCTTGCGCTGTGAGGATTCCCCATGGGAATGTGAAGGCTTCGGGGGTCCCCAGGCCTCACCGTGTGGGAGAGACCTGGGGTGCTGAGGGTGCGGGGGGAGACCCCAAAAGTGGTGGGGGGGGGGGGGGGGGGGGGGGGGCTTTTCCTTTCCCCTTCCCCCCCATTCCCATCTGCCCCCCGTTCCCATCTCTTCCCCCCCATTCCCCCCATCATTCCCCCCCATTCCCATCTCTCTCCCCCCCATTCCCCCACCATTCCCATCTTTCCCCCATCTCTTCCCCCCATTCCCATCTCTTCTCCCCCATTCGCCCCCCCATTCCCATCTCTCTCCCCCCATTCCCATCTCTTCCCCCCCATTCCCCCCATCATTCCCCCCCATTCCCATCTCTTCCCCCCCATTCCCCCACATTCCCATCTCTTCCCCCCCATTCCCATCTCTTCCCCCCATTCCCCTCATCATTCCCCCCCATTCCCATCTCTTCCCCCCCATTCCCCCATCATTCCCCCCCATTCCCATCTCTTCCCCCCATTCCCCCATCTCTTCCCCCCCATTCCCATCTCTTCCCCCCCATTCCCCCCATCATTCCCTCCCCATTCCCATCTCTTCCCCCCCCTTCCCCTCATCATTCCCTCCCTTCCCATCTCTCTCCCCCCCATTCCTCCCCCATTCCCATCTCTTCCCCCCCCATTCCCATCTGTCTCCCCCCATCTCTTCCCCCCCTTTCCCATCTCTTCCTCCCCCATTCCCTCCCCCCCCCCCCTCCCCCCATTCCCCCCCATTGCCCCCCCCCCCATCTCTTCCCCCCCCCATCTCTTCCCCCCATTCCCATCTCTTCCCCCCCCATTCCCATCTCTTCCCCCCCCACATTCCCACCTCTCCCCCCCCATTCCCAGCCCGAAGGCAGCATCCTCCGGGATCGCTTCAAGAGCTTCCAGAAGCGGAACATGATCGAGCCAAGGGAAAGAGCCAAGTAAGCGGTCGGGGGGGGGGATGTGTGGGTCCTGCCCCACACGTGTGGGGCAATGTGGGGGGGAGCAGTGGGGCTGATGCTGGACCCCCCCCCCCCCTTTGCCCAAGGTTCAAGCGCAGGTATCGCCTCAAGTACGTGGAGAAGAGGGCGTTCAGGGCTGTGACGTGAGTGTGACCCCCTCCTGCCCCATAAGTGTGGGTCTCGGCCCCCCAAGTGTGGGTCTGGACCCATAAGTGTGGGTCTGGGCCCCCCAAGTGTGGGTCTGGACCCATAAGTGTAAGTGTGGGCACCCCAAAAGTGGGTCTGGACCCATAAGTGTAAGTCTGGGCCCCCAAGTGTGGGTCTGGACTCATAAGTGTGGGTCTGGGCCCCCCTGACCCCCTGTTGTCTGTTCCAGGCTGTGATGTGGATCCCATTGGATGCGTTATCCCAATAAAACCTTTGGCACAAAGGCTGATCCCATTGGATTCTATGGGGGGGGGGGGTGCAGATGGGTCCGGATCAATCACTGGTCATACTGGGATCAATCACTGGTTACACTGGGATCAATCACTGGTTATATTGGGATCAGTCATTGGTCATATTGGGATCAGTCGGTTATACTGGGATCAATCACTGGTTATACTGGGATCAATCACTCGTTATGGGATCAATCACTGGTTACACTGGGATCAATAACTGGTTATACTGAGATCAATCACTGGTTATATTGGGATCAATCACTCGTTATGGGATCAATCACTGGTTACACTGGGATCAATCACTGGTCATACTGGGATCAATCACTGGTCATACTGGGATCAATCACTGGTTATACTGGGATCAATCACTGGTCATACTGGGATCAATCACTGGTTATATTGGGATCAATCACTGGTTACACTGGGATCAATCACTGGTTACACTGGGGTCAATCACTGGTTACACTGGGATCAATCACTCGTTATGGGATCAATCACTGGTTATATTGGGATCAATCACTCGTTATGGGATCAATCACTGGTTATGGGATCAGTTACTGGTTATATTGGGACCAATAACTGGTTACACTGGGATCAATCACTGGTCATACTGGGATCAATCACTGGTTATATTGGGATCAATCACTCGTTATGGGATCAATCACTGGTTATGGGATCAGTTACTGGTTATATTGGGATCAATAACTGGTTACACTGGGATCAATCACTGGTTACACTGGGATCAATCACTGGTTATACTGGGATCAATCACTGGTTATATTGGGATCAATCACTCATTATGGGATCAATCACTGGTTATATTGGGATCAATCACTTGTTATGGGATCAATCACTGGTTATATTGGGATCAATCACTCGTTATGGGATCAATCACTCGTTATGGGATCAGTTACTGGTTATATTGGGATCAATAACTGGTTACACTGGGATCAATCACTGGTCATACTGGGATCAATCACTGGTTATACTGGGATCAATCACTGGTCATACTGGGATCAATCACTGGTTATACTGGGATCAATCACTGGTCATACTGGGATCAATCACTGGTTATATTGGGATCAATCACTGGTTATATTGGGATCAATCACTGGTCATACTGGGATCAATCACAGCTCCTACTTGCGCAGGGGGCGGAGCTTAGGGCCAGCGTAGGGGCGGGGCTTATTCCGCGCACGCGCAGTCGCAGCCATGGCCGCGCCGCTCCGCGTCTCCGTTGTCTACTGGTACCGGGGGGGGGGCTTTTAATGAGGGGGGACCCCATTGATCTCTATGGGGGTCACAGTTGGGGGGGCCCCATTGATCTCTATGGGGGTCACTGTTGGGGGGGCCCCATTGATCTCTATGGGGGTCACTGTGTTGGGGGGGCCCCATTGATCTCTATGGGGGTCACTGCCCCATTGATCTCTATGGGGGTCACTGTGTTGGGGGGGCCCCATTGATCTCTATGGGGGTCACTGTGTTGGGGGGGCCCATTGATCTCTATGGGGGTCACTGTGTTGGGGCCCCATTGATCTCTATGGGGGTCACTGGGTGGGGGGGCCCCATTGATCTCTATGGGGGTCACTGTTGGGGGGGCCCCATTGATCTCTATGGGGGTCACTGTGTTGGGGGGGTCCCCATTGATCTCTTGATCTCTATGGGGGTCACTGTGTTGGGGGGGCCCCATTGATCTCTATGGGGGTCACTGTGTTGGGGGGGTCCCCATTGATCTCTATGGGGGTCACTGTGTTGGGGGGGCCCCATTGATCTCTATGGGGGTCACTGTTGGGGGGGCCCCATTGATCTCTATGGGGGTCACTGTTGGGGGGGCCCCATTGATCTCTATGGGGGTCACTGTGTTGGGGGGGCCCCATTGATCTCTATGGGGGTCACAGTTGGGGGGGCCCCATTGCTCTCTATGGGGGGTCACTGTGTTGGGGGGGCCCTGTTTTGGGGGGGGGGGCTCCCTTTGCAGGGTGTGCCCCCCCCCCCATTGACTCTCCCCCCATAGCGGTGCCTGAGGCTACAAACCCAAGGTGAGCCCTCATTGCCCCCCCCTCACTGCCCCCCCCCAGCCCCCCATTTAACACTGGGGTGACCCCCCCCCCCCCCACCCATCATTCCCAGTTCCAGCAACTGAAGCAGGAACTGGAGCGGCGCTTCCCGGGAGCGCTGGAAGTGGTGAGGGGGGGGTCACAGGTTGGGGGGGGGACATTGGGGTGATGGGGGGGGGGTGATCACAGGGGTGATGGGGGCTCATTGGGGTGATGGGGGTGATGGGGGCTCATTGGGGTGATGGGGGTGACATTGGGGTGATGGGGGGCTCATTGGGGTGATGGGGGTGACATTGGGGTGATGGGGGTCACATGGGGGTGATGGGGGGTCACACACATTGGGGTGATGATTTGGGGGGGGTCTCACCCATTGGGGTGATGATTGGGGGGGGTCTCACCCATTGGGGTGATGATGGGGGGGTCTCACCCATTGGGGTGATGATTTGGGGGGGGTCTCACCCATTGGGGTGATGATTTGGGGGGGTCTCACCCATTGGGGTGATGATGGGGGGGTCTCACCCATTGGGGTGATGATTTGGGGGGGGTCTCACCCATTGGGGTGCCCCCCCCCATGCAGCAGGGGCAGGGCACGAAGGAGGTGACAGGATGGTTCGAGGTGACGGTGGGGGGGCGCCTGGTGCACTCTAAGAAGGTGGGTGCCCCCCCCCCCCCCGAACCTTGGGACCCCCCCCCTTTCCCTCCCATATCCCCCCTTTTCCCATTCATTTCCTGCTCTTCCCACCCCTCTCCTTTCCATTCCCCCCTTTCCTTCCATTCCCACTCTTTCCTGCCATATTCCCCCCTTTCCTACCATTTCCCCCTTTTTCCTTCCCATTTTCCCACCCCATTCCCATCACTTCCCACCCTTTTCCTGCGATATTCCCTCCTCTTCCCTATCATATTCCTCTCCTTCGTTCCATTCCCATTTCTTCCCTTTCTTTCCCCATTCTCACCTATTCTCCTCTTCCCATTTCCCCCCTTTTGCCTCCATTTCCCCCTTTTCCCTTCCATCTCTCCCCATTCCCACTTTTTCCCTTCCGATTTCCCCATTCCCCCTTTTCCCTTCCATTTTCCCACCTTTTCCCCTTCCATTTCCCCCTTTCCCT
>NW_026641760.1:0-821 GCF_028554395.1 Pezoporus wallicus | reverse complement strand
CCCACGAGGAGGCTCCGCCCCCCCCGCGCGAGGGCCGCGTGCTGGGAGCAGGTGCGTTGGCGCCCCCCCGCGGCTGCCTGGGGGCGTGGCCTCAGCGTGACCCCGTGACCCCATTCCCAGGGGTCAAGCTCCCATCCTGACCCCGTGACCCCGTGCCCAGGGGTCAAAGCCGCATCCAGGTCCCCATGTCCACAAGGTGTGTCCTCATGTGACCCCATGACCCCAATCCCTGAGGTCAAGTTCCCATCCTGACCCCCCGTGACCCCAATCCCTGAGGTCAAGTTCCCATTCTGACCCCCACCCGTGACCCCAATCCCTGAGGTCAAGTTCCCATCCTGACCCCCCATGACCCCAATTCCTGAGGTCAAGTTCCCATCCTGACCCCCCGTGACCTCAATCCCTGAGGTCAAGTTCCCATCCTGACCCCCCATGACCCCAGTTCCTGAGGTCAAGTTCCCATCCTGACCCCCCATGACCCCAATTCCTGAGGTCAAGTTCCCATCCTGACCTTATGACCCCAATTCCTGAGGTCAAGTTCCCGTCCTGACCCCCCATGACCCCACTCCTGAGGTCAAGTTCCCATCCTGACCCCCCCATGACCCCAATCCCTGAGGTCAAGTTCCCATCCTGACCCCCCATGACCCCAATCCCTGAGGTCAAGTTCCCATCCTGCCCCCCCCGTGACCCCAATTCCTGAGGTCAAGTTCCCATCCTGACCCCCCCGTGACCCCAATCCCTGAGGTCAAGTTCCCATCCTGACCCTATGACCCCATTCCCAAAGGCCACAGCTACATCCAGGTCCCATTGGCCACAAGACATGG
>NW_026641759.1:0-827 GCF_028554395.1 Pezoporus wallicus | reverse complement strand
ATTAGGGCAATAAGACCCCCTATGGGCATAGGGCAATGAGACCCCTATGGGGCAATGAGACCCCTATGGGGCCATAAATGGACCCCCCTATAGGGCAATGAGACCCCCTATAGGGCAATGAGACCCCTCTATAGGGCAATGAGACCCCTCTATGGGGCAATGAGACCCCTCTATAGGGCAATGGGACCCCTCTATAGGGCAATGAGACCCCCCTATAGGGCAATGAGACCCCCCTATAGGTAAACGATACCCCCTATAGGGCAATGAGACCCCCTATAGGGGAGACCCCTATAGGGCAATGGGACCCCCTATAGGGCAATGAGACCCCTCTATAGGGCAATGAGACCCCCCTATAGGGCAATAAGCCCTTGGGCTTACCCTCTATGGGGCCGAGGCGGTGGAGGGGGGTTGCCATGGTGGCCGCCATCCCATAATAGCGCCGGCATTCCCGGTTTTCCATAGGTAAAGGGGAACGCGGATCCTACACATCCTATGGGAGAGATTCCGGCTTGGCGGGCTGCCATCAGGTAAGGGGGATCCATAGGGATTGGGGATCCGTAGGGATTTGGGGGTCCTATAGGGATTGGGGGATCCGTAGGGATTTGGGATCCATAGGGATTTGGGATCCATAGGATTGAGGGGCCTATAGGGATTTGGGATCCATAGGGATTGGGAGATCCATAGGGATTTGGGGGTTTTATAGGGATTGAGGGGCCTATAGGGATTTGGGATCCATAGGGATTGGGAGATCCATAGGGATTTGGGGGTTTTATAGGGATTGAGGGGCCTATAGGGATTTGGGATCCATAGGGATTGGGAGATCCATA
>NW_026641758.1:0-8185 GCF_028554395.1 Pezoporus wallicus | reverse complement strand
CCATTCCCCCTCATCCGCCCATTCCCCTCATTGCCCCATCCCTCCCATTCCCCCATCCCCTCATCACCCCCATTGACCCCCATTGACCCCTTCCCCCCATTGACCCCATCCCCTCATCACCCCCATTCCCCCATCCCCCCATTCCCACTCATCCTCCCATTCCCCCCATTCCCCCCATCCCGCTCATCGCCCCATCCCCCCCATTCCCCCATCCCCTCATCACCCCCATTTCCCCCATTGACCCCCATCCCCCCCACCCCCCATTCCCCCTCATCCCCCCATCCCCCCCATTCCCCTCATTTCCCCATCACCCCCATTCTCCCCATCCCCTCATCACCCCCATTTTCCCATCACCCCATTGACCCCCTTCCCCCCATTGACCCCATCCCCTCATCACCCCCATTCCCCCCATTCCCACTCATCCTCCCATTCCCCCCCATTCCCCCCATCCCGCTCATTGCCCCATCCCCCCCATTCCCCCATCCCCTCATCACCCCCATTTCCCCCATTGACCCCCATCCCCCCACCCCCCATTCCCCCTCATCCCCCCCATTCCCCTCATCGCCCCATCCCCCCCATTCCCCCATCTCCTCATCACCCCCATTTCCCCCATTGACCCCCATCCCCCCCACCCCCCATCCCCCCATTCCCCCTCATCCCCCCATCCCCCCCATTCCCCCCATTCCCCTCATTTCCCCCATTCTCCCCATCCCCTCATCACCCCCATTCCCCCATCCCCCCCATTGACCCCAACCCCCCCTCCCCCCCCTTACCCTATCGAACACGTGCACCGTCACCCCCTCCTCGAAGGTCACCGCTTTCCTCTTGCTCCCCCCCGGGGCCTCGCCCCCCCCGGGCGCCTTCAGGAGCCCCCGGAGCCCGCGCCCGTCCCAGAGCGTCACCACCACGGGCACGGCCCCGGCCCCGGCCCCCTCCCCTCCCCCGGCCCCTTCCCCCCCTTCCTCTTCCTCTTCCTCTTCCTCCTCTTCCTCCTCGGGCTCCGGGCGCGGGCGCAGCGGGAACGGGCGCAGCGTCAATGGGGGCAGCGGCAGGGAGAGGCGGGAGGCCTTGGCTGGGGGGGGAAAAGGGGGCGATGCGATCAGTGGGGTCAATGGGATCAATGGGGGCGATGGGGTCAATGGGGGCAATGGGGGCGATGGGGTCAATGGGGACAATGGGGTCAATGGAGTCAATGGGGGCAATGGGGGGGCAATGGGGTCAATGGGGTCAATGGAGTCAATGGGATCAATGGGGGCGATGGGGGCATGGGGGCGTTGGGGTCAATGGGGACAATGGGGTCAATGGAGTCAATGGGATCAATGGGGGCGATGGGGGCAATGGGGGCGATGGGGTCAATGGGGTCAATGGGGGCAATGGGGTCAATGGGATCAATGGGGGCGATGGGGTCAATGGGATCAATGGGGGCGATGGGGTCAATGGGGGCAATGGGGGCGATGGGGTCAATGGAGTCGATGGGGGCAATGGGGTCAATGGAGTCAATGGGGGCAACGGGGGCAATGGCATCAATGGGGGCGATGAGGTCAATGGGATCAATGGGGTCAATGGGGGCGATGGGGTCAATGGGATCAATGGGTTCAATGGGGGCGATGGGGTCAATGGGGTCAATGGGGTCAATGGGTTCAATAGAGGTGATGGGGTCAATGGAGTCAATGGGGACAATGGGATCAATGGGGTCAATGGGTTCAATGGGGGCGATGGGGTCAATGGGGTCAATGGGATCAATGGGGGCAATGGGGGCAATGGGGGCGATGGGGTCAATGGGTTCAATGCGGCAATGGGGTCAATGGAGTCAATGGGGACAATGGGATCAATGGGGTCAATGGGGGCAATAGGGTCAATGGGGTCGATGGGGGCAATGGGGTCAATGAAATCAATGCGGTCAATGGGATCGATGGGGTCGATGGAGTCAATGGGGACAATATGGACAATAGGGTCAATGGGGGAGATGGCGTCAATGGTGACAATAGGGTCAATGGGGGTGAAGGGGTCAATGGGGGCGATGGGGTCAATGCAATCAATGGGGTCAATGGGATTAATAGGGTCAATGGGAATCAATGGAGTCAATGCGGACAGTGGGGGCAATGGGGTCAATGGGAATCAATGGGAATTAATGGGAGTCAATGGGGACAATGGGGGCAATGGGGTCAACGGGCCTCAACGGGACTCAATGGGGGCAATGGGGTCAATGGAGTCAGGGGGGTCAATGGGTGTCAAGAGGAGTCAATGGGTGTCAGTGGGAGTCAATGGGACTCAATGGGGTCAATGGAGTCAGGGGGGTCAATGGGTGTCAAGAGGAGTCAATGGGTGTCAATGGGAGTCAATGGGACTCAATGGGGGCAATGGGGTCAATGGAGTCAGGGGGGTCAATGGGTGTCAAGAGGAGACAATGGGTGTCAAGAGGAGTCAATGGGTGTCAATGGGAGTCAATGGGATCAATAAGTCAATGGGACTCAATGGGGTCAACAGGGTCAATGGGATCAATGGGGTCAATGCAATCAATGGGGTCAATGGGACTCAATGGGGGTCAATGGCTCAGTTTGGGGGGTTCAGAAAGGTCCAATCCCAATCACAGTTGGGGGGGGGGGGAGGAGGATCAGGACCGGGTCCCCCCCATCCCCCCACCTCTGATCTCGGCGCTGCTGGGCGGGGCCTCGCTGGCTCCGCCCCCTCCTCCTCCTCCTCCTCCTCCTCCTCCGGCGGCGCCGCGCGGCTCCAGCAGGGGGCGCCGCAGTTCCTCGCGCAGCGAGCGCTGGAGGCGCTCTTGAACCACGACCCCCGCGGGGGGGGACCCCCTTGGGGACATCCCATAATAACCCCTTGGGGAACCCCCCGGGGACATCCCATAATGACCCCTTGGGGAACCCCCCGGGGACATCCCATAATGACCCCTTGGGGAACCCCCCGGGGACATCCCATAATGACCCCTTGGGGAACCCCCCGGGGACATCCCATAATGACCCCTTGGGGACCCTCCCGGGGACATCCCATAATGACCCCTTGGGGACCCCCCCGGGGACTTCATTGGGGACCCCTTTGGGGACATCCCATAATGACCCCTTGGGGAGCCCCCCGGGGACTTCATTGGGGACCCCTTTGGGGACATCCCATAATAACCCCTTGGGGACCCCCCCGGCGACCTCATTGGGGACCCCTTTGGGGACCCTATGGGGGACATCCCATAGCATCTCTTTGGGGACCCCCTTGGGGAGGGCTCCAGTTGTCTCTTGGGGGACCCCTTTGGGGACACCCCATAGCATCTCTTTGGCGACCCCCTTGGGGACCCTATTGGGGGCGTCCCGTTGCACCTCCTTGGGGACCCCTCTGAGCATCTCCTTGGGGACCCCTTTGGGGACAGCTCCGGATGCCGCTTTGGGGACCCCCTTGGGGACCCCTTTGGGGACGTCCCATTGCACCTCCTTGGGGACCCCTTTGGGGACGGCTCCGGGGGTCTCTTTGGGGACCCCACTGGGGACATCCCAGAGCATCTCCTTGGGGACCCCTTTGGGGACCTCTCGGAGCACCTCCTTGGGGACCCTATGGGGGACATCCCATTGCACCCCTTTGGGGACCCCTTGGGGGACATCCCATTGCACCCCTTTGGGGACCCTATGGGGGATATCCCATTGCACCCCTTTGGGGACCCCTTGGGGGATATCCCATTGCACCCCTTTGGGGACCCCTTGGGGGACATCCCATTGCACCCCTTTGGGGACCCCTTGGGGGACATCCCATTGCACCCCTTTGGGGACCCCTCTGGGGACCCCTCTGAGCATCCCCTTGGAGACCCCTTTGGGGACCCTTTTGCCCCCCCCTTGGGGCATCCTTTTGGGGCCCCTTCTGGGCACTGCCCCAAAGGGCAGCCCCTTGGGGACCCCTTTGGGACCTTCCCCCCCTCCTCCCCCTCTTCGGCCATGTGGGACCCAGGGGGGGATCCCCAAGGGCCCCCTTTTGGGGGGGGAGAAGCCACCCTCGGGGACCCCCCAGTGGCCACGGGTGTCCGTGGGGACGGCGCTGTCCATGGGGCTAAAGGGGGGGGCCCGTGGGGGGCCGGGGACACCGCGTCCCCTTCGATGGACGAGGTCTCTTGCCCCCATGGGGCCAAAGGGGACGTCCCTTGAGGCCCAGGTGACACCTCTATGGGCAATGGTGGCCCCCTTTGGGGCGATGGTGGCCCCCTTTGGGGCGATGGTGGCCTCTCTTGAGTCAATGGTGGCCTCTCTTGAGTCGATGGTGGCCTCTCTTGAGTCGATGGTGGCCTCTCTTGCGTCAATGGTGGCCTCTCTTGGGTCAACGATGGCCTCTCTTGAGTCGATGGTGGCCTCTCTTGGGGCAATGGCGGCCTCTCTTGAGTCAACGATGGCCTCTCTTGAGTCAATGGTGGCCTCTCTTGAGTCGATGGTGGCGCCTCTTGAGTCAATGGTGGCCTCTCTTGCGGCAATGGTGGCCTCTCTTGAGGTAATGGTGGCCTCTCTTGAGTCGATGGTGGCCTCTCTTGAGTCAATGGTGGCCTCTCCTGGGGCAATGGTGGCCTCTCTTGGGTCAACGATGGCCTCTCTTGAGTCAACGATGGCCTCTCTTGAGTCAATGGCGGCATCTCTTGCGTCAATGGTGGCCTCTCTTGCGTCAATGGCGGCCTCTCTTGCGTCAATGGTGACCTCTCTTGAGTCAATGGTGACCTCTCTTGTGGCAATGGTGGCATTTCTTGCGTCAATGGTGGCCTCTCTTGAGTCAATGGTGACCTCTCTTGGGGCAATGGTGGCATTTCTTGCGTCAATGGTGGCCTCTCTTGCGTCAATGGTGGCCTCTCTTGGGGCAATGGCGGCCTCTCTTGAGTCAATGGTGACCTCTCTTGGGGCAATGGTGGCCTCTCTTGGGGCAATGGCGGCCTCTCTTGAGTCGATGGTGGCCTCTCTTGTGTCAATGGTGGCCTCTCTTGAGTCAATGGTGGCCTCTCTTGCATCAATGGTGGCCTCTCTTGTGTCAATGGCGGCCTCTCTTGAGTCAATGGTGGCCTCTCTTGAGTCGATGGTGGCCTCTCCTGGGGCAATGGTGGCCTCTCTTGAGTCGATGGTGGCCTCTCTTGGGGCAATGGTGGCCTCTCTTGCTTCAATGGTGGCCTCTCTTGCGTCAATGGTGGCCTCTCTTGTGTCAATGGTGGCCTCTCTTGAGTCGATGGTGGCCTCTCCTGGGGCAATGGTGGCCTCTCTTGAGTCAATGGTGGCCTCTCTTGGGGCAATGGTGGCCTCTCTTGCATCAATGGTGGCCTCTCTTGTGTCAATGGCGGCCTCTCTTGTGTCAATGGTGGCCTCTCTTGAGTCAATGGTGGCCCCTCTTGGCCCCATGGGGCCACCTCTAGTTCCAAAGGGGACGCCCCTTGACTCCACGATGGCCTCTCCTGTCCCCATGGAGCCATCTCCAATGCCAAAGGGGTCAATGGTGGCCTCTCTTGTGTCAATGGTGGCCTCTCTTGTGTCAATGGTGGCCTCTCTTGCGTCAACGATGGCCTCTCTTGCGTCAATGGAGACCTCTCCTGTCCCCATGGGGCCATCTCCAATGCCAAAGGGGACGACCCTTGAGTCAACGATGACCTCTCTTGTGTCAATGGAGACCTCTCCTGTCCCCATAGGGCCATCTCCAATGCCAAAGGGGACGTCCCTTGCGTCAACGATGGCCTCTCTTGAGTCAATGGTGGCCTCTCTTGAGTCAGCGATGGCCTCTCCTGGCCCCATAGGGCCGTTTCCAATGCCAAAGGGGACGTCCCTTGCATCAGTGGTGGCATCTCTTGGGTCAATGGTGGCATCTCTTGGGTCAATGGTGGCCTCTCTTGACTCAGTGGCTTCTCTTGCGTCAACGATGACCTCTCTTGAGTCAACGATGACCTCTCTTGAGTCAACAATGACTTGTCTTGAGTCATCGATGACCGCTCTTGAGTCATCGATGACCGCTGTTGAGTCAACGATGACCGCTCCTGTCCCCATAGGGCCATCTCCAATGCCAAAGGGGACGTCCCTTGCGTCAACGATGGCCTCTTTTGAGTCAATGGTGGCCTCTCTTGAGTCAACCAAGACCTCTCTTGACTCAATGGCCTCTCTTGCATCAATGGTGGCCTCTCTTGGGGCAATGGAGACCTCTCCTGTCCCCATGGGGCCATCTCCAATGCCAAAGGGGACGTCCCTTGCGTCAACGTTGGCCTCTCTTGCGTCAACGATGGCCTCTCTTGACTCAACCAAGACCTCTCTTGACTCAGTGGCTTCTCTTGAGTCAATGGAGACCTCTCCTGTCCCCATGGGGCCATCTCCAGCGCCAACGGGGGCGTCCCTTGCGCCAACGACGACCTCTCTCGACTCAACCAAGACCTCTCCTGGCCCCACGGCCCCATCTCCAACGCCAACGGGGACGTCCCCAGCATCACCAATGGCCTCTCCTGACCCAATGGAGCCCCCCCTTGACCCAATGGGGGCCTCTCTTGACCCAATGGGGGCCTCTCTTGACCCAACGGGGGCCCCTCTCGACCCAATGAAGCTCCCTCTTGACCCAACGGAGCCCTCTCTTGACCCAATGGGTCCCCCCCTTGACTCAGGGCTGCCCCCTCCTGCCCCACCTCCCCCTCCCCCCCCCCTTCTCCGCCCCCCAACTCCTCTTTCCCTATGGATCCCTCCCCCAGGGACCCCCTCTCGGCCCTCAAGGAGGAGTCGTCGCCGGCGCTCTCGCACGGGGGGCGCAGGGGGGGGCCCCGCTCCCTCCACCCCATCACCACCTCGGCTCGCCCCACGGCGCACGTGCAAGGCGGGGGGCTGCCGGCGCCGTCCCCCCGGCACAAGGGGCACACCATGGGGCGCCGGGGAGTGCTCGCCCCACTGCCGGCCGTGCTCCCCGCCGAGCTGCTGCCCCCCATCTCCTGCTGCGGGCCCCCCACAACCCCGCGCCGGTTGGGGACCACGGGGGGGGCGATGTGTGGGGCAGCGGGGGGCAGCCCTCTGTGGGTCCCCGTGCCGCCCCCCACGTCGGGGTCGTGCTCCTCCAAGCGGATGTAATACTCGCTGGCCCCCGAGGGGCTGCGGGCCCCCAGGACGGGGAGCACCCCCGGGGTCCCCAAGGCGTCCCCATGGCGATGGGGGGGGGACGAAGGGGCTCGGACCCCCAAGCGGGCGCGCTCCCATAGGCACTCAAAGGCCAAACCCCCCCCCCGGCTCTGGGTCACCGTGAGGACGTCGTCGGGGTCCGGGCCGGGGAAGGCGTCGAGCAAAGGGAAGGCGGATGTGGGGCGAGGAGGGGGGGGCGGCGGTGGGGCAGGGGAACCCCCAGAGGGGACCCCCAAGAGGGAGCGAAGGCGCCGGTGGAGCTCCTCGAGCGATGGGCGCTGGGTGGGGGGCAGCCAACAGGACTGCAATAGGGAGAACCTGCAGAGAGAGGGAGGTGTGGGGCGGGGATGGGGAGAGGGGTGGGGATGGGGGTGGGATGGGATGGGAGTGTGGGGGGGATGGGGGGATGGGATGGGGGAGATGGGGGGGGATGGGGAAGGGATGCGGATGGGGGTGGGGATGTGGGGGGATGGGGTGGGGTTGGGGGGGATGTGGGGGGGGGGAAGGGGAAGGGATGGGGGGATGGGGATGGGGGGGATGGGGGGGATAGGGGGGATGGGGGTGAATGGGGGGGATGGGGGGGACGGGCATGGGGGGGGGAAGGGGATGGGGGTGGGAGGATGGGGTAGGGTTGGGGGGGATGTGGGACGGGGGGATGGGGGGGATGGGGGAGATGGGGGGATGGGGATGGAGGGATGGGGGATGGGGAAGGGATGGGGATGGGGTGAGGGGGAAGGGGATGGGGGTGGGGATGTGGGGGGATGGGGATGGGGATGGGGTGGGGATGGGGTGGGGGGCATGGGGATGGGGTGGATGGGGGGGATGGGGATGGGGATTGGGGGGGGATGGGGGAGATGGGGGGATGGGGATGGGGTGGGGGGGATGGGGATGGGGTGGATGGGGTGGGGTGGGGATGGGGGGGATGGGGGGAGATGGGGGGATGGGGATGTGGGGGATGTGGGGGATGGGGATGGGGGTGCCCCCCCCACTTGTCCCTCACCATCCGTGGGGCTGGGGCAGGCGCAGGCGGGGCCGGGGCAGGGCCAGCGGGCGCCGGCTCAGGAGGAGCCGCAGCAGCTCCG
>NW_026641757.1:0-804 GCF_028554395.1 Pezoporus wallicus | reverse complement strand
TGCAAAGCTCCTTGTGTGCTGAAGAGACACAGCACTAGCTTTCCCTGCTGGTCCTTCTGCCGTGTGAGCAGATGCCACTGTTCATTCTGTGCTGTGTTGCTGCCAGCAGGGAGCAGGCTCTGGACTGATTCTATTCAAATGCTTTTCCTGTATGAGTGTTAGCAGTGAAAGCAACGATGGAGGCACCAATGTAAAGGTGATTGTGTGCTGAACAGGTCCAGCACCAGCTTTCAATCCTTGCTCTTCTGCTGTGGGAGCAGATGCCAAACGTTCGTGCTGTACTCACTGTGCTGCTGGGCAGCTGAGAGAGACCACCTGAGAATTTGGATTCAAATGGACTTTTAGGTATGAAACCGAGGAGAGACTGCAATGATGGTGACCCCGTTGCAAAGCTGCTTGTGTGCTGAAGAGACACAGCACTAGCTTTCCCTGCTGGTCCTTCTGCCGTGTGAGCAGAATCCACTGTTCATTCTGTGCTGACTGTGTTGCTGCGCAGCAGAGAGCAGCCTCTGGACTGATTCCATTCAAATGCTTTTCCTGTATGAGTGTTAGCAGTGAAAGCAACGATGGAGGCACCAATGTAAAGGTGATTGTGTGCTGAACAGGTCCAGCACCAGCTTTCAATCCTGGCTCTTCTGCTGTGGGAGCAGATGCCAAACGTTCGTGCTGTACTCACTGTGCTGCTGGGCAGCTGAGAGAGACCACCTGAGAATTTGGATTCAAATGGACTTTTAGGTATGAAACCGAGGAGAGACTGCAATGATGGTGACCCCGTTGCAAAGCTCCTTGTGTGCTGAAGAGACA
>NW_026641756.1:0-82350 GCF_028554395.1 Pezoporus wallicus | reverse complement strand
TTTTCTGTCAATACCTCTCTCAGCGTACAAATCCAAGTCTTTACTGTACATTCAGAGCCATTCCTGTGATGCAAAGATTAGGCATGAAGAAAGAGCAATATTTTTAAAGGTGCAACTGCCTATGAGCATATCTTGTGCATATCAGAGCACTACAAGCTCAGCCAGAAACACCAGTGCCAGACAAACCACACCTCTGAAATTCTTGTCATCTCCCATTTTCTTTTTATCTCATCTAAGCACAGTCTCTACATGATCAGTTACAAGGAAGATATATGTAGTCATCAGCCCCTCTATAATTTTATTTTCATTAATTATTTTCAGTTACTTTCCAGTATATCATTCATTTGAGAAGCTATTACACAGAGCTGGAAACACATTTTCGTTCCAGCCTGCTGCTTGACTTCGCAAGAGAAGCAGTAAAGATGTAGCAGGAATGAGCTTATGGCGCAGATGTGCTGAAATGCAAGTCACTGAATATTTAAATAGCACTTTCTTAAAACACAAGCCCACACAGTGTAGTCCTGGGTGGTGTGATCTAGTACCAAATTAAACATATTGTCAGCCTAGGAAGCAGTAGCATCCAACTTTTAAATATACAGCTTTGTACACACAAGATTCAACAACATTGCATACAGAGAAGTCTCTTCAGGAATACAAGCCTTTGTACTTTCAAGAACAAAGGCTGTATCATGAAGCACCAAACTGGTTATTTTAGTGGCTGCATCTAGGCTTTTACTTTGAGAAGAGAGTGAAAAATAACTCTGTCCTTCAGTAACAAGAGCAGCTAGGGCAAGTCATTAGGAAAACTGTTGCTGCACTTCATTTAGACCAGATCTTGCAGATGTATTTGAGACAAGCCAACAAAAGAAGTTGCAACAACATTCATTACATGATAAAAGAAGAGATTCAAATCCTAAACTTGTCATCTATTCCCTCACACTTTCATGAACAGAATGAAAAAGCTAGTGCAAGTCAATGCAAAATTCACTGTATTAGGTTTCCATGACATCAAACTAGACAACTGCAGTGTTTCTTTCAGACATTAAATACTATGGTTTTGACTAATGCTGTGGCCATTCTGTTTTCCTACCGGGGAAAAAAGCATACTAGGTCAAAGAGGAATGGCAACTGTATTGTCCTTCCCAAGAACTGGGTACCACAGGGCTCTCAACACTGCCACAACAAATACACAAAGCTATTGACAAGGCCCATTATGCGAACTGTCCATCAGCACAAAAGCATAAATGGCCATGTCAGACCATTAAAATATTGGAGGAAAAGAGCTGAAGATGACACTTTTACTGCCAAAAAAAAAGTGTCTAAGGCATACACACACAAATCATCACACATTTCACTAGTCACTGCAGGATGAATGCTCCCCTGGCTTTGCTGGTTCTCTTAGCAGCATCCAAACCTGTTCTGAGCTTCGTGATGCAGTCCACAGTTGCTGAAGGTCTATGAGAAAAAAAAAACAACAAAACCCACTGTGACTGAAGATTTATGGGATTTGTTTTTTTCCCTAATAATCTACATCACACAATTGCTCTCACATCACCTAATTAAAATGACTTTGAAATGACAGTGCTGATGAGAGAGGAGGCTGCATTGCAGAGCTCAGAGTGTAGAGAGTGCCTGCACTGGTCTTGTGAGGGAATGGTGCACAATGGGCAGGGCTGCACTCGGTGCTCCCTGGGGGAGGTCCTCCAGCAGTAGGTGGCTGAGCTGAGGGATGCTATTAATAGACTGCAAGATGTCAGGGAAGCTGAGAGTAAGCAGGAAATCTTGCTCCCGGCCCAAACTGTGCAGGGGCCTCAAGCTTCCCCTCTAGCTCATGAAGGAAAGAAGGAGGCAGTTAAGCTGGGAAGCTGGGAATTAGTGACAAGAAAAAAAAACAACAAAAAAAGGAGGAAAAGGACAATCAAAAGCAAGGGGCTTCCTCCTAAATCTGTTTTCCAAAGGCAGAACTGCTTTGCTGTCCTCCAGGGGGCTAATGAGGAAACGCACTGAGCCAGAAACAGCTGGCTGATGCACTGGTAAAGAAGATCTCTACTGGTGCTGCCAGGAAAACGCGGTGGTTCATGGTGGTAGGGGACTCAGCTGAAAGGGACACAAGCACTTGTCCACGGCCTGACCCCGTCTCAAGGGAGGTGTGCTGCCTACCAGGGGCACGGATCAGGGATGTGGAAGAGAGGCTGCCTGCTCTAGTAAGTCCCACGGACTATCACTTTTCCATTCCTGGTGATACATGTGGCAACAGACAGCAGGATAGCAGCAGCCTGGGGAACATAAAGAAGGACTAAGCAGAGGCCTGGGGGAGGTGGTAGGTTAGGGCTCTGGAGCTCAGATAGTCTTTGCCTACCCAGGATACAGGGAGGACCTAAAAAAAGCAGAAGGATTAGCCAGGTTAATAACTGGTTAAAAGGGTGGTGTCATAGTCAGGGGTTTGGGTGTCTTGAACACGGGACCTGGAAGCTTGTAGGCCAGGTCTAGTGGGGGCTGGTGGAGCTGGCCTGATGATAAAGAAGGGGAAGAGAAGTTTTGATAGGAGGCTTCCCAGACTGGTCAAGGAGACTTTAAACTAGATGTGTTGGGGAGGGGGCATCATTCCATCCCAACCCCCACAGTCAGTTGCCAGAACCTATAATAAATGCTCGGAACAATGTAGATATATTCCAACCGCTCCAGCCAATGATACAGCTTCATTTGGAGCTCGGCTCAGATGCCTTTGTACAAATGCCCGTAGCATGGGGAACAAACAAGAGGAATTAGAGATGTGTGCACGTCTGCGGGGGTATGATATAATAGGCATCACAGAAACATGGTGGGATGGCTCCTATGATTGGAGTGTTGGAATGGAAGGTTACAGGCTTTTTAGAAAAGACAGGCCTGGCAGGTCTGGAGGGGGAGTTGCCCTTTATGTTAGCGATAGGCTGGAGAGTATGGATCTCTGTCTGGGGACACCTGAGCAGTCAACAGAGAGTTTGTGGGTCAGGGTTAAAGGGACTATAGCTATGGGAGACATTACTGTGGGATCTGGCCGTGGTTTAAACCCAGTCAGGCAACTTGTTCACTCACTCCCAGTGAGTGGTGCTGAGCTGACAACAATCGAGGGCCATCCCCCCCCCCCTGCACCGGGGCTCTCCCATTCCCCACTCCAGGAGGAAAGGGGAGGAAGATCGAAAGGGTGCAACTCCTACAGGTTGAGACAAGAACAGTCCAGCAACCAATGTACAACACAAATCACCACTGCTACTATCAACTACAACAATGATAAGGGAAAATAACAAGGGAAGAGAATATGATACCACCGGCCAAGAAACGAGTCCCACCTGGAAGCCCGTGTCCTTCCGGCTAACTCCCAGTTACCTCCCACCCCGGGCATGATGTGCTGTGGTATGGAATACCTCCCTGGCTAGCCTGGGTCAGGCGCCCCGTCTCTGCTTCTTCACAGCTTCCCCTGCTCCCTGGCAGAGCATGAGCCTCACAAAGTCCTTGGTCAGGGTAAACATCACTTAGCAACAACCGAAAACATCGGCTTCACCAACACTGTTCCCAGGCTGGAAGTCAAAACACAGCACTGCACCAGCTACCACAAAGGAAAAACGTGACTGCTACTGCTGAACCCAGGACAATCTGTTACAGACCGCATGATCAAGGAGAACCTGCGGATGAAGCACTCTATAGACAGATAGGATAAGCCTCATGCTCACAGGCCCTTGTTCTCATGGGTGACTTCAACCACCCTGACATTTGTTGGAAGGACGGGACGGCCCGGCACAAGCAATACAGGAGGTTCCTCAGTTGTGTGGAAGACAACTTCCTTCTGCAAGTAATAGAGGCGCCAAAAAGGAGAGGTGCCATGCTTGACCTTGTGCTCACCAACAGGGAAAGGCTTGTTGGAAATGTGACGCTCCATGGCAGCTGTGTGGTTCGGTTGATAGGCTGGAGGGAAGAAATGCCATCCAGAGGGACCTTGACATGCTTGTGAGGTGGGCTGATGCCAGCCTCATGAAGTTTAGCCATGCCAAGTGCAAGGTCCTACACCTGGGTCGGAGCAATCCCAGGCACAGCTACAGGTTGGGCACAGAAGAGATTCAGAGCAGCCCTGCAGAGAAGGACTTGGGGGTGTTGGTTGATGAGAAAATGAACATGAGCAGGCAGTGTGCGCTTGCAGCCCAGAAAGCCAACCATATCCTGGGCTGCATTAAAAGGAGTGTGACCAGCAGGTCGAAGGAGGTGATCCTGCCCCTCTACTCTGCTCTTGTGAGACCTCACCTGGAGTATTGTGTGCAGTTCTGGCATCCTCAACATAAAAAGGGCATGGAACTATTGGAACAAGTCCAGAGGAGGGTCACAGGGATGATCAGAGGACTGGAGCACCTCCCATATGAAGACAGGCTGATAAAGTTGGGGCTGTTCAGCCTGGGGAAGAGAAGGCTGTGTGGAAACCTCATAGCAGCCTTCCAGTATCTGAAGGGGGCCTATTGGGATGCTGGGGAAGGACTCTTCATTAGGGACCGTAGTGATAGGACAAGTGGTAACGGGTTAAAACGTAAATAGGAGAAGTTTAGATTGGATATAAGGAGGAAATTCTTTCCTGTTAGGGTGGTGAGGCACTGGAATAGGTTGCCCAGGGAGGTTGTGAATGCTCCATCGCTGGCAGCGTTCAGGACCAGGTTGGACGAGGCCTTGGGTGATATGGTTTAGTGTGAGGTGTCCCTGCCCATGGCAGGGGGTTTGGAACTTGATCTTAAGGTCCTTTCCAACCCTAACCATTATATGATTCTATGATTCTATGACTCTATGATTCTATGATTCTATCTGGAATGCAAAGTTATAAGACCACTCCCAGAGATGACTCAGGCCACTACCCAAGTCAGATATAGACAATCAGCAGTTTCTATGTCATTATACTTGAAGTTTTGGCTCCTTGAGATCTTAGTTGTCTCATGAACCACTTAAATCAATTAATGACATTCATTAATATACACTGACATTATTTGGAGACAGAAATTAGCAGCTTTAAGAAGGCTGAGACTGAACCAGGCTGAGGATGGAGATGACATGTGACTAAATTGGAGGTTGACACTTTCATCTTGAGCTATAACCAAGTCTAATGCTCTCCACAAAGGAAAACATCATAGATGTGAATTCAGACTACAAACAAAATTCACGAGGCTAAAAGACATCCACTCTGAGTTACTTAAATACAAAAGTAGAGTAAATTTAGTTGTCCTGGGTTCAGCAGATGCAGTCATTTTTTCTCCTTCTTGGTAGCTGGTGCAGTGCAGTGTTTTGACTTTTGGCCTGGGAACAGAGCTGATAGCAATGTTTTGGTTTGGCCAAGGACTTTGTGAGCCTCATGCTCTGCCAGGGAGGAGGGGAAGCCGGGAGGAAGCAGAGACAGGACACCTGACCCAAACTGACCAAAGAGGTATTCCATACCACAGCACGTCATGCCCAGGATGTAACTGGGAGTTAGCCGGAAGGGCTGGGAGACTGCGGGGTTGGAGGAGGTATCAGTCAGAGCTTGGTCGGGCTGGGGGGGGCGAGTTATCGGTCGGCTGGTGGTGATGTGTTGTATTCTCTTCCCTTGCTATTTCCTTTATCATTGTTATTATTGGTGGTAGCAGTAGTGATTTGTGTTATACCTTAGTTACTAAACTGTTCTTATCTCAACCCGTGGGAGTTGCATTCTTTTCGATTCTCCTCTCCATCCCTCTGGGAGTAGGGGAGGGAAAGAAGGGGGGAGTGAGTGAACGAGTTACCTGACTGGGTTTAAACCACGACATGCAACTGCATTATGGAAAATAAGAATTATAGCCACATGCAACTGCATTATGGAAAATAAGAAGTACACACTCCTGCATCTGGGATCTGGGCCTTCCAGGCAACTCCCCCCAGGTTATATACTGGGCATGATGTGCTGTGGCATGGAATACCCCTTTGGCTACTTTGGGTCGGGTGTCCTGTCTCTGCTTCAACCCAGATTCTGGTGCCCCTCCTCACTTGCAGATCATGAGACTGAAAAAGTCCTTGATCACACCATCTCTCCTGCTCTGAGAGACTGTTACAAGAGATGGAGCCTGACATCATGGGCCAGACGAACTCAGCAGCTTTATAGGGATTTGGCCGTGCACTAAGGAAGGATATCTCTCTGTGTGGGGGTGGATGTGTGTGTATATATATATATATATATATATGTGGCACATCGAAGACGGACTCCGGTTCTGGTGAAGTCTTGACATTACAGCAAATAAAAACCAACCTATAAAATGCTTAATTCTACACTTTCTGTCTTGAATATCGGTTTGTAACAATCAAACAAAGTGATTAGGTCCTCATATGGAACCGGTGGTTTGGGCAAGGAATCGTCTGTCAGTCGTCGCAAGCAATGTATTGCAGAAAGAGAATCAAAACTAGACAAATTTAAAAAAAAAATAGTACAAATTGCGCTTTTGCTAACTGTTCGTGTGGAGAATATCCTTGCATTCCCCTTTTTTGCTTTATATATCTACTATCAATACCTGCTTTAGATGACCCTACTTGAGCAGGGGATTTGGACTAGATGATATCTCCAACATATGCCAACCACAGGCTGCTGGGCCTGCCCTTCTCTCCTGGATGGCCCTCTGATAACTGGGGAGGCCATCCCTCACATCAAGGTCTGGCATGGCATGAGTTCCCACCGCTCCACGCCTGCTGGGTTGCAGCCACCAGTGGAGCTAAAGGTTCTTCTTGGTGGCAAACACAGAGGCCAACCCACTCTTGCCCTTGACTGTGGTTGCAGGCATTTGGCCAACTTCAGTCCTTGCACCTTGTTGTCAATGCAGACTTTTGCCTGCTTCATCCAGGAACAAGTCGCTACTACAGCAAGGCACACACAGATTTACATTAGCAGAGTAACTACTACAGGGTGCAGCAGCATGTTGAAGATGCTGATGGCAGCAGGGGACTAGCCAAAGAAAATTTCCCACCAGTGGAGTTCTCCCACCCTCTTAATTTGTTCCATTACCTGCTTTATAACACTACCATTGTATTAGAATCTTTCCAGCTTTTACCTTAGCATTTTCTAGCAGCTGCTGCAAATTTGCATGCTCTAACATCTCTTTTGCAAGTGACAAATCCATACAATACAAGGTGCAGTTTCTTATTAGCAACTGGCTAGTAAATACAGGTGGTTTTATACACAAAATCACAGCCTCTAGTAATAGCTACGTTACAAGCACACATATTCAGGCTGTTACTTTTCAGTTGCCCCCAAGTGATGTTTTGCAATCATTCCTTTTTCTCTTCCTCTCTCTCATTCTGCTTGGGGTATTCACGGTCATCTCCTGTAGCTGAGGCATCGGGTTCCTCTACTCATCTGTCCAGCTTGTGGCAAGGCTTGACAAACTTTGCAGGCAGCCACCATGGACCTGTATGTAGGAGGACACAAATATACCCCCTTCCTCCAGGTTATCAGTTCTTGAGAAGTAGACAGGTTAAAGTGATTCCTTAAAGCAGGGACATTTTGATGAAAAAGGAATGTGAAGCAGCTACAGAAGCAAACTGCACAGTGTTAACAGTCAAGGAGTTTGCTGTGTCATTACCCATTTATTTTTTTCTTTTTTTTTTCTCTGCCACCCTGATGCTGCTTGGGTGGCAGCTAGTAAAGCTTGTGGTTACGCTACCCCTCTCGCTTTTTCAGTTAGCAGTTTTTGTTTCAACCAATCTACCTGTTCCTCCAAGTCTTGGATTCACCCCCAGGTTCCTTTAAACACACTAAGCAGGGCTCCTCCCATGCGCCCAGCATGTTGCAGGCACTCTTTAGGCTTTGTTTGTGGTGTCTCTACAAACTGCCTCAATACTTGATTAGATCGAGAGGGCTTTTTTTTTTTAACAGAAAGTCCAGACAATCATTACTCCCGCTACACGGCCCTACGTCCAGAACATGGCGCAAGGACCCTGTGAAGAAGATCAGGAAAACAGCTCTGAGCAGCATCATCGCAGTGCCAGGTGGCAGGCTCAACCTCAGTGGGCGTCTCCACGGAGGCAACGTTCTGCCTGCCCGCATTGCATGAGGTTCGGGTTTTTATACTGACCAAAATGCATACTCATTCTGACATAGGTGGCCAGCCTGCGTTGGAAGAAATGGCCAGCAATATCTATAAAGGTCTTCAAGGGTCAATAGAAACATGGACATATTTGTATTTGCCAACTTCTGGTACATGAGTATCACAGAGAGACTGTATCATATGAGTTGCATACAGAACCCCAAGTCCATGGTCCGTCACAATTCACCTGATATCTTTGATAAGAGCATACGAGAGACCTTCCCACCGTGGGTCTTGATCTGGCACATACCCCACACGGAAAGCACGCAATACGTCTGCATCCCCCACCCCTCTCGCTTCTCCCTTTACAGCTGCCCATTTATCATGAGGATCTGGGGGATATAAATCAGGCTCCTTTTCCATATCAATAGGCCCTGGGTCAAAAGGGCTATCCAGGTCAGCATCAGAATTATCAGGTGTCAGAACCGCAGGAGCAGCAACAGCAGTCTGATGAACGTGCACAGGCTCCTCATAAATGTGTTCTAGAGTTTCATTTGTATCAGCCATGTCAGCGTTATCAAGTGCAATTAAAACATTTCCTCCCACAGGTTTCAGGTGATCTGAGAGTACTGTAATTGAGTCAGTTTGTGAAAGGTTATCATTCGCTACCCACGGATGAAGAGAGCGCAACACAGCAAAAACGATGTGCCAAATAATTAAATAATCAGAATTAATATCACGGTCATCGGATTGTACAGTTTGTAACTGCTGTCCCACACTCTTCCAATACTGCATTTCATAAGAGTCTGTAGAAGGGTCATCTTCATCCCTGTCCTCAGTATTCGCAGCTTCGGTGGCAACCGGAGGAGGTTCAGGGGGGGTGGGGGTTGGGGCACTGGGCTCCAGTATCTCATTTTTTGACTTTAGCATTTCTACAATAGTTCTCCAACTGACTAACAAATTTTTTGCAGTGTCATTGCCTTTTGTGGCTGAGTCCCACAGTTTAACTCCTGCATCATCCCACAAAGACCTCAAATATGATGGACTCACCAATCTCTGGATAACACATCTTCTACCATTTCAACATTAAATTTAAGTCTGTCTCTTTAAAGGTTGCTCCCTTCTTCGTAAGAAGGACTGAAAGCATCCATAAAACGGAGGCTTCCTCCTTAGTAATATTGACTCCCATTGTCCCATTCCCGGTTGCTCACCTTTTCCAGGTGATTGTTTATGTCCGGACCTCTTTGGCGCTCCCACACCGGACTCTTCACCTCTCCCAGGTAAAAGGTTTGTGTCTGGACAACTTCGGTGCTCCCCCACCGGACTCCTCTTAGTTCAGCCAAGCTACGCTACTGGTCGCTGACTCTGACGATTTAGCCTGATTTCCTCCTGTTCGGGCACCATTTGTGGTGTATCAAAGTGTCCTGGGTTAAGCAGAAGCGGTCATTTTTTCTCCTTCTTAGCAGTTGATGCAGCGCTGTGTTTTTGACTTTCAGCCTGGGAACAGCGCTGATAACACCAGTGTTTTTAGTTACTGCTCAAATGTTTAGTCTGACCAAGGACTTTCTGAGCCTCATGCTCTGCCAGGGAGGAAGGGAAGCCGGGAGGAAGCAGAGACAGGACACCTGTCCCAAACTAGCCAAAGAGGTATTCCATACCACAGCATGTCACACCCAGGATGAAAACAGGGAGTTACCCAGAAGGGCTAGATTCGCTGCTCGGTCGGGCTGGTTATTGACGGGTGGTATTCTATTCTCTTCCCTTGTTATTTCCCTTATCATTATTATTATTGGTGGTAGCAGTAGTGGGTTTGTGTTATACCTTAGTTACTAAACTGTTCTTATCTCAGCCTGTGGGAGTTACATTCTTTTGATTCTCCTCCCCATCCCTCCGGGAGCAGGGGGTGGAAGAAAGGTGGGGGAGTGAGCGAGCGGACTGCATGGGTTACTGAGCGCACTTAAAACACGACAGTTCTTTTTGGCACCCAACGTGGGGCTCGAAGGGTTGAGATAACTACAGATCTGACCTGAGTGTGCCTAATCGTATTTGTGAAAAGCATTCATTGTTTCGGATTAATAGTCACTCGTCACAATGCTGATTTATTTTCTCCCAAAATTGTTGCTCTTGATCTCAGAGTTTCAGCATGCTGTAACTTATTTACAGCCGGTATTTGCTGTGTTAGTTTTTATCGGATGGGGGGGCTTGGGCTAAGGTCCTTGTTTCGCTGTACTTTATGGTAATGACTTGTAATACAGGCTGGCTCTGGTAGCAGGGTGTGATGGACGTGGCTGTGGACTTGTACCTGGCCGTCCCGTTGCTCTACACTATCCTGGCCCTCGTCCTCACCTCTGTCTTCGTGATGCCGTGGGGAGCAGAGGGGGAGCGGCCCCAGGAGCCGGCGGCGGCCGAAGTGGCCCGGGAGAGTGGCTCCGGGGACCAAGCGGTGGCGGGAGCGGGGCCAGAGGCTGGGAAAGAGGCGGCTGCTGAGCAGTGGAAGGAGGTAGTAGAGGAGCCGAGTCCCACTGTGGACCACAGCCCTGCAGTGGCCGAGAGCATCTGCCGGCAGCTGCCCACAGAGCCCCGAGAGCCCAAGCCCCAGGAGGATTCAGGAGACCACGCAGCACTTTCCAGCAAGGCAGAGGAGGAAGATCTAAACTCAGAAAAGGAGAAGCTGGTGGTGAGAGAGCCAGCAAGCACAGCAGCCACACCAGCCCCAGTGATAAATAAAGCAACATCATTTGAGAGTTCTTTAGGTTATGAATGGCCTTTGGGTACCCTTGAGACCCACCTGCTGATTGTCATGGGGGTCAGCATGTTGGCACACATACAGACTGTGTTCTACCCACGACCATTTTGTCTGATCTCGAAAGTTAAGCAGAATTGCGTTTGGGTCTTGTTTAGGGTTAGATGACGATATAGGAGGACCAGAAGATTTTCCCCAAGGCTGGACAGTCATGAGTGGCACGGTGTGTGGGACAGTATGGGCGAGTATCTAGTCCACTGGGCCCCACCAGCATCTTGGAAGCGTCGGAGATGGAAGGCAGCTGTATGGAGTCCCCAGCAACAAGTTGCAAAAACTGCTTTAGGGGAGGGTGAATTATTTTGAGCCTGGTGGGCCCATGACACTTCAGGCCATCAGAACAGAGATGCAACATATAGATGGACTCATGATCGAGGGGTGGACTTAGCAATGGACACTATTGCCCAGGTTATTCACGAGAGTGAACACTGCACACAGCCTCTCCTGCTCTGAAAGACTGTTACAAGAGATGGAGCCCGACATAATGGATCGGATGGATTCAGCAGGGATTGCTCCATGCGTTAAGGAATGATATCTCTCTCTCTGTGGATGTATATATATATGCATATATACAAGAGTAATGGCCTATTGAGCATGACGTGAATGGTATAGATTAAGGGGTGGATACTGTCCTGGGTTCAGCAGTAGCAGTCATTTTTTCTCCTTCTTAGTAGCTGATGCAGTGCCCTGCTTTTGACTTTCAGCCTTGGAACAGCGCTGATAACACCAGTGTTTTTAGTTACTGCTCAAATGTTTAGTCTGACCAAGGACTTTGTGAGCCTCATTCTCTGCCAGGGAGGAAGGGAAGCCGGGAGGAAGCAGAAACAGGACACCTGACCCAAACCAGCACAAGGGTTATTCCATGCCACAGTACGTCATGCCCAGTATATAAACTGGGGGCAGTCACCCGGCAGGGCTAGACTGCTGCTCGGGTTGGGCTGGGTATCAGTCCGCAGGTGGTGAGCGGTTGTATTCTCTTCCTTTTTTATTTCCCTTATCATTATTATTATTGGTGGTAGCAGTAGTGGTTTGTGTTATACCTTAGTTACTGGACTGTTCTTATCTCAACCTATGGGAGTTACATTCTTTTGATTCTCCTCCCCATCCCTCCAGGAGTGGGGGAAGGAAGGGCTGTGGGGGAGTGAGTGAGCAGCTGCATGGTTCTGAGTTACTGGCTGGTTTTAAACCACAACAGAAGGGAGGTGGCTGGTAAAACAGAATCAGAGAATGACATAAATTCCTAGTCAATAGAACAGTTTTAAAATACCTCTTCTCTTTTACAAACAATGGTCAACCAAAACTTGTGTTTTTCTAACATGATGGTTAAACTTATATTCAGAGCATTCTGATAAATGTGTTTCTGCAACTTTCAAGATTCACAACCCTGCCTCTCAGAGCAGCAGTAAATAACAAAACCGAGCTCCAAGACCTCAAAGCATCTGGTAAATGAGTCAACACGTTAATTAGCCTTAATGTCATCATAATTGGTATAATATGGAAAGAAAAGTTCCCTTAAGCCAAGTTTCTTTATTTTAAATATAACAATGTATGCTGCATACCAAAGACATGAGCAACACTTTCATTAAAGTGAGACAGACAGCAGGTCTCTGACCACAAATTCAAAACAAAGTTTTCTTTTTAAAAGAACTTAATAAAATGTAATACAAAAGCACTGACTTGTAGGTTTTGTGTGAATATATTTAAAATTTGATAGGGCCTATTTTAAAATTACAAATATTTTACAGAACTTGTTCTACCTGGTAGGTGAAAAGCATAAAAGTGAGGTCTAAAACAAGAAAAAAAAAGCAATAAAAAAGCAAATACCAGACTAGCAGGAAGGAAAAATACCTGCATGTTTAATATTACTGACAAAAAGGATATTCCAAGACCTGTTTTTAATAAAAATGGCTTATCTCAAATATTTAATTAAGATGCTCTCCAGTCAATAGAAAAGAAAATGGAAAAAACTGCATGATAACATCCACTTAAAAAAAATATTTTTATATATGTACTCTATTTAGTTTTAAAAAATCATTAAAAATTCAAGACAGCAATGTGGAGACAGTGTTCCCACAGGAGAATGGATATTTGGTACATGAACTCTGAATAACCCCGAAAGATACATCAAGGCTATGAGAGGCCCGAGGAAGCTTAAGCAAGCAAGATAAGAATAAGATGGAATTTACTGAGTTGTGAAATCATGGACTGTTGGCAAACTTTCGAGGTCAAGTTCTCATACTTGTGCTTGACCAATTATATGTTAGTTACTAGGGTTCTTAAGGATATATATCCAATCATAATGTGTCAGATCAGTGTGAGCAAATGTATATAAGAAGTTAATGCTTTATAATAAACTGCTGTAGTCTGATCACACTGATCTTTGACTGAGTCCATTCCGCGTCACAGCAATATAGTTGACTGATGTGTTCTAAGAGGTACAGCTGGTTGGCTTTACGGAGGTGGGAGAGGTCAGCATTGCCTTTAGTGTGAGAATGGTGGTAGCATTATGGTCCTATTGCTCATAGATGCATATAAAGTTTCAAGAAGCTCCTTTTGTGGATTAGAAATCCTTGTACATATAAGATAGGAGGTTATTCCTGCTCCCAGCTATCAGGGGAGTGGAAATCCCAAAGAAAGGAACAACCCCAGCTCCTGCTGTTGTCCAGAAGACAAGAAGTCTTGGGTGGCACTGCTTTACTTTTGAGCCCATCATTACTATTTCATACCTTTACTGCATTTATTTATATTTCCAAGAGGTCTTTACCTTTTCAGAATCCTTGGGGGTCTTTAGAGGCTTTGATGCTCTCTGGAAAGTGTAAGAAGTGAAGAATATCAGAGACACTTTCCGTGCTCAGTGACAAGGCTCAGAGGTGGAGCCTCTCCCCTGCTTGACAGGGGTGGCCCTGACATGGAGACAAACCTGCTCAAAGCCTGTTGACAAGGCTTGTCCACTCTGGGGACATGCAGCTCTCTCTCAGGAGATCAGAATACCCACAGACCTCAACAGGGCGCCAAGCAATCTGCAGATATGCCCCAAGGACAGACCAGATGCTCCACACCCTGGTGCCATCTACCACATCTCCCATGAGATCCCACAACTAGCCCTCAGGTCTTCACAGACAAGACTTGTAGATAACCTTGTGTGAAAGCACCATATGAACATGACATACCAAGCTCTTACCTGGTAAAATTACAGCCACATGGTGCTTCAGGTCAGCAGCTGTTTTAGCACTCCCCTCCAAGCAAATCCATGTTGAATTGTCAGGATTTTAGGCATATATTTTACTCTGAGCAACAAGCTGCACCCACCCAGCAGGAAACTGGAGGCACCTGGTACTTTGTGAGATTCATCTCTACGTTTGGTCTTCTGAAACTCAAAACGTAGCTGTGAGCAGTAGAAGAAGCAATAGGAAGGTAGGACAACTGCAGAGTTTTAACGAGGACATGAGAAAAATACTCCTGAAACAGGCAGTGTTGCAGCTTTATGCTCTTCATGCTCTTTGGACTTGCATCAAAGCTATTGCATTAGTTTGGGTTGAAAACCAAAAGCTGTAGGTTAGACAAACCCCTGGTATTCACAGTCCCTGGGAAGATGGGCTGCAGTAAACTCACAAATGGGGTATCTTTTTCATGGCTCATATTATGAGCAAGCAGCAGCTGAAAGGCAGGAAGGCATCATTATCCAGGTGAAACCACCAGGGCCAGGTGCCATAGTAGAAAAAAAATCAAGAAAAGCTTTGTGAGCACAAGCCAAGATACAGCAATTCTTCCTATCCCACGGCTAATCCTCCCCTTTGTAAATGATATGAGAATTCCTGGTCCAGTGCAGTCCTTAGGAACTTCTACTCTCTAATGCTGCTCTGTAACTGCCATGGGCTGGAGGCCAGAGGCACCTGCTATGGCCCAGACAGGACTCCAGCGAGGTGAGACAGACCACAGGTACCAGTTTATTTAACAAGACACTGATCATGTTTGAGTTCACTCCAGTTTTATTCAGCCTGCTGCCATTGAGGGACGAGGATTTGCTGAGTCGGGAGGAGGGGAACAAAGCACAAAGCAGTGATTTGTTGGAGGTCAATGCACAAGGAAAGACTGGTGCTGCCAGGGGGGCTCACAGATGCCTGTTCCCTGCTCACACCAAGTCACCAACATGGCATTCCAGCGAAACCAGCGAACTGTGGATGTCCAAGCTCCTTCCACTGCTGATGAGACAGCTGAGGTTGCAGAACCCAACCACTGTTTCAGATTCCCTGAGAGGCAGAGCCTGGAGCAGCAGGGCAGGGGCCATCACCCGCAGGAGGAAAAGCAGCTGTGTCCAACCTGTGCCTACACTTCATGGAAGCCTAAAGCTCTCCTTCCTTGGGAAACTTCTCGGTTCCTCACTGTCATGGTTTAAGCCCAGCTAGTAACTCAGAACCATGCAGCCACTCACTCACTCCCCCCCCCATCCCCCGCTCCCGGAGGGATAGGAAGGAGAATGGAAAGAATGTAACTCCCACAGGTTGAGAAAAGAACAGTCCAGTAACTAAGGTATAACACAAACCACTACTGCTATTGATAATAATAATAATAAGGGAAATAACAAGGGAAGAGAATACAACCACTCACCATCTGCCGACTGATACCCATCCCGACCTGAGCAGTGATCTAGCCCTTCTGGGTAACTGCCCCCAGTTTATATATCCTGGGCATGATGTGCTGTGGTATGGAATACCCCTTTGTTTATTTTGGGTCAGGTGTCCTGTCTCTGCTTCCTCCTGGCTTCCCCTCCTCCCTGGCAGAGCATGAGACTCAGAAAGTCCTTGGTCAGAGTAAACACTGTTTAGCAACAACTGAAAACATTGGTGTTATCAGTGTTGTTCCCAGCCTGAAAATCAAAACCACAGAATTGCACCAGCTACTAAGAAGGAGAAAAATGACTGCTACTGCTGAACCCAGGACACTCATGCAACATTACAGGAGTATTTCTGGCTCTTCAGGGTCCAGGATGGCCTCCCAGGGGAGGACAGCCCATACACAGCAGTGTCTGCTCAAAAAGCCTGATGGCCTCAGTTCCAGATGTCTTGTTTTAGTGAGGTAAAAAATAAAGGTATGGTTTATTGTTTTTATTAAGGGCCATGCTGTGAGCACTTCTTACCTTGGCTGGAAACACAGTAAAAATCTTGTGTTTCTCTGTGTTCTAAGGTCTGCTTTGCGGAACAGGACAGAAATACAGATAAAAACAAGAGCATAGGAACTAGGTAACATGACAAAGGTGGCTCTCAGAACATCTGCAGGAATTGGTTTCAAGTGGGTCCCATTTGTTTAAAAGCTAAAGAAGTTTATTAATTATCTAGATGATTGAAGCAGATTTGTGAAGCTCCAGCTGGATTTTCTGCTGGCATTCAGCCTGCACACCTGTGTGTTTTATCAAGTACAGTGAGCAGACTGCAAATGCATCAGGTCCTTCCATTTGGATTCTGCCCTGAAATGCATCTTAACAAACAATACCCCCTCTCGAGTCTGGAAATGCCCCAGCATTCCCAGTACTACTTCAGACTTCAGGCAACCAGTGAGAAAAACAAAAACCAAACCACCAATGCAGCTTTTAATAGCCAGTGCAAGGACTTCTTGAGCCTGTGAAGGATTAGGAACAGTGCAGAGATAAACAGTCTTGGGTAGGGATATAAGAACCGGATGCACAGAGGCTCAGCTGTCCTCCTCCTCCTTGTCCCTTCCAGGTGATGGGACCTCAAAACCTGGTGACTGGTGGAAAACACCCACTCTGGCTGCCTGCTGGTGCCCCTGCTTCGCAGATGGAGGAAAGGGGCAGGTCTGAGGCACACCGAGGTGCACAGAGTGGGACAGCAGCATGGAGCAAGCTGTGAGAGCCTGCAGCTCTTTGAGACCCTGTCCTTGGGAAGCCATTGTCCTCCAGCTCTGGTGTCTGCACCTCCCACAGCATCTCCATGTCACCAGGCCAGAGAAAACTTCCTTCAAAGAAAACACAAAGCATGCAGCTGAAACACATTCACTTTAAGTTTATTTTTGCCTGAAATTATTTCACATCTCTTTTTACACAACTACAGAATGGTAGTAGTAAACTATTGGTAAAAGCAACAGTGCTAAGGAAAAATTTGGCTTAATTTTTCTTTTTTTTTTTCTTTCCATACTTAATCCTCATATAGTTTGGGATTTGAAGGGGGAAATAAACTGGCACACTACATGAGTTAAGAGTCAATTCCTATTTTCCTATTTCATTTATTTTTTTTTAAAAAAGGGAAAACCCCATGATTTGGGCAGGGTTGTCTATGCAGCAACAAAGGTTAAAAAAAAAGCAAAAGCAAAACCAAAACAATGAAACCCAAAAGCTTGGCTTCATTGATTAACTATATATTTATTTATATATAAAAAATTACATTGGCTGTATGTGAAACCTTGAGGTGCTGAAGAATAAAATAAAGGTGTTAAACAGGAAAAACATCTTTTTGTTTTGGTTTGTTTTTTAAATAAGCAGCTTTGTACAATGAAGGCTCATTATGAAAAAAAAGTCAACAGAGTAGATATAAAAGAAACCACAATTATTAAAAAAATCATCTTCTAAGCAATTGTGGAATTTGAAAAATATAGCAGTCACATTTACAGACACGTCAGAGCTATTGGATAAGCAACAACGCTATTTCTTCAGTCTCCCCAGACAAATGTGCAGAACAATGCATGCACAGAACAGGGAGGGGAACAGAATAAGCTGATGCACAATATGGAGAGAGAGCATTTTTTTCTCTTTCTGAAATGTTGGACATAAACAGAAAACAGCAGAGGCAACTCTTAAAATCTACAGAGTTAGGTGAATACCCCATTGGCAAAGTAAACAGCATCTTGCCCCTATCTCCCATGTTTAAACCTGACAAGGTTTAAAAGACTAAAGAAAGCTTTCAGGCTTCAGAAGGAAATGTGACTTTTATTAATCCCTGCACCCCTCCCCTAACAACCATACCCCTTGAGAGATATTTTCCTTCCTATTTGATAACAGTTGAGGCATTTTGAAATCAAAAAGACAATGCGATGAATGTCATGACAGAAAGGGTGTATAATACAGTATGTGTTATTGAGAGACAATTCTTCAAGGAGGACAATTTGTTTAAAAAAATATAAAATAAGACAGCAAAGTAGTTCATACAGTACTATATGAAAAAATGGGTAAAAGAAATAACAATTCATAAATAGAAGACAGGTCACAGACCTGTGAACCATTTTCTTAAATAGGTGCATTATGTAAATCTTATGTACAACAAAATTACTTTGCATAACAACTGCAAGGATACAGGGGAAAGTGAAAATCATATTGGTTTTGTTTTTTTCTCTTGAGATTTCTGTAAGTTGAATTTTCCAGAGCAAAACTGGTGACGGAGGAGTTTTGACTGGCTGGGTGCCAGCCAAGGAAAACCAGGGAAATAATGACAAATGAATTATTCTTTTTCTTTTCTCCACATGGCATAAAAAAGAAAGGCAAATAAAATTCAAAGGTGTTTTTTTCCTCTTTATAATCCTCTTGCTGCTGCAAAGTCTTTTTTTTTTTTTCTTTCCAATATAAATTATGTGGATTCTGAAATCACAAAGCTGAAAGAATACAGCAGGGTTCAGGCTTGTCCCATCCCCCCCGACACACATACCAGCACTCCTCTCCCTCACAACCATGACTCCTGCCACCAAGTCCCAGGATTCACTGCTCTACAGGGATTAGCCAAAAGTTATTTTCCGGTTTGTTTTTCTCTGTTTGTCTTAAAAATCTTTTTCTTCCCATGAGAAGCAAAAGAGAAGAGTCAGAGGCAGGGAGAGTTCACCATGCTTCGGTGTAGCGGACATCCACTTCTTTCAGATTGGGTAGTTTTGCCTGTGCAGGAGGGTAGGAAAAGGGCAGAATCAATGACATGTTCAGGACTCGGGAAAAAAGTTCCTGTCAAATCCATACTATCAGCAACCTGGGAGAATTGATCTATTGGCCACAAACTGCAGGGAGATGCACTACACCCTCAGCCCTGCAGAGAACCAGTGCTGAGCTCAGCAGTGAGCTGGAGCATACAGGTGTTAATAAAGGGACACAGTGTGGAGCCTTCATTAAAAAAAAAAAATAATCTTTGTTGTTTATACAAAATACTTAGCAAAATTTGGCTTTAAGCATCCTGGTCTATTGGAAAGTGTCCCTGCCCATGGCAGGGGGTTGGAACTGGATGAGCTTTAATCACTTCCAACCCAAACCAGTCTGTAATTCTACAATTCCATGAAAATTAGGAAATTTGTTTGTCAAACTCCATCTATGAAGGCAGCGGACTCAAACTGCAGCAGACAACCTCCACATTACTTCTTCAGCCTCCACACTCAGTCAGTGATTGACTTAAAAAAAAAATTGAGTGTTAGCAACTTCTGGTGTCTTTGTGGTCTCCTTTACGTAACTCCACTGCATTTGGACATATTGCTCCTGAATTACCCTGCGTGAGGCAGATGGCAATCGGCTGTTTGCAGTATTCCTACTCATCGATTCCATTTCTATGCTCTCTGACCATAATCATATGGCTAATTCTCTCAGAACAAATAAACATGTTTAATTAGGCTAGGGCATAATTGAGGAGTTAGGAGTTTCTAGGAGTCATTATTACCTCACTCCTTGATTTATGTGCATACTTATTTTGATAAGAGCTAGTCATAATCTTACAGACACCACCAGCAAATAATTTTTCAGTTAGGCAATAATGACTTCAATAGTGAGTGTGAGTTTATTGTCTGGTTCAGCTGGCCTGGTACATATGTGGGTGTCTGTGTGTGTGCAAGTGTTTAGTGGGATGGGGGATGGAGCCGAAAGGAAATGTCATCACTGGCATGTGCCCCAAATGCTCTCGCAGACCAAGGGGAGAAGAAGGAGAGATTTTTATCAAAAACACATTCTTTGAAGTCTAAGCTGTTCCCAACAGACCTACAACCATGTGCCCCAGGGACACTATTACCCTCCTTTTGAACACACACAGAGCTCTAAAACAAATGGCCATTAAGATAAGTCTCAATTGAGAGGGGGGGAAAAAGTGACACATGCCCGTTTCCTCGGCTTTTTTAATTCTCTGCAATCATTGGGACTTTGCTCACAGCCAGTTTTGCTGTTTGCCCTGGCAAGTCACTTTCCTGTGTTGCTGCTAAGGACTGTTAATGCAATACCAGAGCAGAGGAAACCAGTTAGGAAAATATGAGTTTCAGTATGAACTTAGTGGCAAAGGGGCTCAGAAGCAGGGGTAGGACTGGGGGATCCTTTCAATAGATTTGATTTCAGAGCCCTGGGCCAAATACAGCATTGACCTTGGTTGTCTGTAAATACTTGAGGCCTGACACAAGCTCCATTGTGTGAACTCATCTGCAAGCCAGCTGTTAATTCCAAAGGTGACTTCTTTGCATATACAATTGTGACACAAGTTTTGAAAACTTGATCTTGAAAAATCCATGCTAGCAGCATTGCAACTGAGTCCCCAGGGGAGCTCCGGCTCCACAGCCAGAACCGGAGAGATGTTTGCAGTGAATTTTGAAAGCAGAGCAGCTTCAGGACTTGCCTCAAGTTTGAAACTCAACCCAAGGTTGTAAGCCTGGCACAATCTAAGGTTTCAGCACACAAGACAATATAATACTGAGTTTCATCTTGAGCCCTTGAGTTTATAAGGTAAGACTTTGGGAGATGTGACTCACACAACTGTAGTGTGAAGACAAAGTCCATGTGAAGTCATGAAAGCCAATGCATCTCAGGCAGTCTTTGAAACCACCTGGACCGCTCCTCTCCCACAGCTACATCCTAGTGCTTTACACCATTTTACCAAAGCAGTTGTAAATTCACAGTATAAATCTCACATGACAAACTCGGGAACTGGGCATTAGCACAGGCATTCCTATTTTAAGCCCAATTCCAGCCCAAGAGGTGTCAAAGAGAAAATTGCACCTTCCCCAATGCTTATAATTCTCCCTTGGCATTCTGAATCATGACTCTGTAATGCTGTTCAGACACATTACTTTTTGTCTTGTTAACAGTACAGGACACGGCTGTGGAGGTCTGCACTAGATTTTACCTGTCTCTGTATACTCATCAAAAACAACCAATATGCTCCTACTTAAGAAACCTTTACTGTTGATAGCACTGGCAAAAAGATTAAGTTTCTAATTCCATCTCATACTCATCTATTCAGCATATTAAATGTTTCCTGAGTCCATGTCCTGGGTTCAGCAGTAGCAGTCATTTTTCTCCCTCTTAGTAGCTGGTGCAATGCTGTGGTTTTGACTTTCAGCCTGAGAACAACACTGATAACACCGATGTTTTCAGTTGCTGCTCAATAATGTTTACTCTGACCAAGGACTTTCTGAGTTTCATGCTCTGCCAGGGAGGAGGGGAAGCCGGAAGGAAGCAGAGACAGGACACCTAACCCAAACTAACCAAAGAGGTATTCCATACCACAGCACATCATGCCCAGTATATAAACTGGGGGCAGTTACCTAGAAGGGCTAGATCACTGATCATTTTGGGCTGGGTATCGGTCAGAGGGTGGTGAGCAGTTGTATTCTCTTCCCTTGTTATTTCCCTTATAATTATTATTATTGGTGGCAGCAGTAGTGGTTTGTATTATGACTTAGCTACTGGACTGTTCTTATCTCAACCTGTGGGAGTTACATTCTTTTGATTCTCTTCCCCATCCCTCTGGGAGTGAGGGGAGGTGGGGGGGGGGGGGAGTGAGCGAGCGGCTGTGTGGCCGAGTTGCTGGCTAGGCTTAAACTACGACAGTCCATCAAAGCCAGCAACCTCACAATGCTGTTTTCAGTAATTATTTTCCCAATATAATCCAGTTCACCCTCTTCAGATGACTTTCATGCTACCTACTCCATGGAGCCAGCTCTCTCTGCCCTAGACACTACCACCATGCACTTGCTAAACCTGCAAGTCCTCCTGGACCACCTACTTTTCAGCTTTAGTGGATGCAATTCAGAAATACCTTGAGATCTTCGTAGGCATCTGCTGAAAGTTTGGTGCTGTTCATATTTAAACTACACAGGCTCTTCAAGGCTATAAGAGAAAACACATATATTTATCATCATGCTGCATTTTCTTAAAATATCAAGCTTACGGTAGGTCAAAGCATAAACAAGACATGACTGTGCAGTACACTCAGGAAAAAGCTGAATAGTGTAAAATATAGAAGTACAAATGGATAAACAGCCGTTTGGGCCCACATCCAGGAAAAAGTCCCTATTTAGGAAGGGCCATTAAGCATATGCTTAAGTCCACTGACTTCAAAGGAGTTTAGTCAACTCATAATCAGCTTCCTGCACATTATTCTGAATAGTGCCCGTTCTCAGTGCTCTGCATGGTGCACAGAGGGGCCATGCTGACCTAGCAGTCCTCCCTCTCCCCTCCCTCCCCCAGTTTCAATTTTAGGCTCCAGTACTTAGCAGAATAGTTTCCTAAGATGAGCCATAACTACTGGCCTGTCTGGCATGTCTGTGTAGGATCAAGCCTATTAAAGGAGCCCTGAAAATCCAGCAGGTGAGGTTTATAATACACTGTTGGATGCAGGAAAGGGTTTCATTCTGGCACGTTGAGCAGCTCTCAGTGCATGAGGGAATCCTGAATGCTGCTTAGATGGCTCCACTCTGCCTCACCCTATTTAAATTAAGAATAGCAAGTTTCACCTCCCAAAAAAAGAAGGACCAAAAAAATGCCAGAGAGGGTATGAAACCTGCTGCTCACAGTTGCTAAACTCACTAATATGTTGCTACAAGGTTTTGCAATCTTCCCCTCCTCCATCACAAGGTCAGACTCCCACCCAAGCAAGGGGACAGTGTGCATGAAAAAAAGCTGAGAAGTCCCAGGGCAACAGGTCACTATGTGAGATCAAGACAAGTGCCACTGGTAAAGTCAGAGGCAGAAGCCAGAGTACTGCCTGGGACAGCAAAGCCCACAGGAGGCCACTGAGCATCATCAGGCTCAGATCACCCTCCTGTTTCCCCTGCTTGCAGATTAACAGCCACTTGAGTGGGCAGGGAGGAGGGAAGCTTAAACCCAAACACAACCACAGCCTGTTCTAACTCCTTGCAGAAGCAGAGCTGTGGCAGCTGAGAAATCAATCTTCTTTCTGAACCCACGTGAATTCCTCTGAACCCATGTCATTTTGTTCTGTAGCTTATTTTGGTCACTTACAACTAAGTGCCAGCAGCCCAGCATCCGTGACAGGAGTCTCACAGAGGTTGAGCACTTGCAGCATCGTGAGGTGTTCAGAGAGAAGCCGCAGCCCTGCATCTCCAAACTGTGGGGCACAAACAGAGTTTTCAAACAATGCACAAATATCATGTGCAAGTAGCTCAGTGCAAACAGGGCACATTGAAATGAGATTCACAGATGAGCCCTCAAAGCCACACTTTGATTGTTTTCCATAATCTCTAATGACAGGAGAGAAAGCAAATAGTTTTATCCCCATTTTGCAGATGGGAAACAGAAAAATTAAGTGACTTGGGCACACTTAACAGCAGGCCACCATTTAATTAGAATGGTGCCTTTGAAGCCTGGACTTTGTATGAGAGCAGTCCTACTCAAGCTATACAAGATGGTTATGATGGTCTGGGCCAGTTCCAAACCACATCACAAAACAAGAGCATAATGCAAGCGGGATTAATTAGCTATGTTGGTCTCAAGAACAATGTACTATTGGTTGGTAATTGTTCTATTGACCCACTTAGTTTCTGCTGTTTCTAAATTCTAGATTAATGGAAACCAGGATATCACAAAATAAATGGAATCTAAACTGTCTTCTTTTTTTTTTTAATACTAAAGAAAAAAAAGATTATAAAAAAGCAGACTCTTTGTCCAGTGAAATCAAACTCATTTTGAGCAAGAAGCATAAAAGTTTTCAAATACAAAAGTTACATTGTTAGAACAAATCTGGAAGATATACAAGACAGTCTTAAAACAAGCAAGCAAACAGATTGTACTTCATATTCCCCACACAAAAAGAGGAATTTTTTAGAATACAAAAGTAGTTAGGGAAACAAAACAAGATTATTTACATGACATTTGAGTGGGAAAAAAAAATGCTGCTTTTTGTGGTTGTGCTGAGAATAAACATATTTTCAGCGAGCACTACAAACAGGTGCTAACAGAAAACGGGGAAAACCTGTTCAGTGGAGAACCTCAGAGACCAAAACCAGCAGGGAAATGTAGAAAAAAATTTAATTTTAAAAGCTCTTTCAATTAACAACTGAACAATTTATTCAGTTAACTTGGCTTCTTTTTGCTTAGAAAACAACCC
Organism: Pezoporus wallicus; assembly: GCF_028554395.1. Classification (NCBI taxonomy): domain Eukaryota; kingdom Metazoa; phylum Chordata; class Aves; order Psittaciformes; family Psittacidae; genus Pezoporus; species Pezoporus wallicus. Next base: position 58,210 of record NW_026641756.1, on the reverse strand, counting down.
CATTCTCATTATAGTTTCCTTCTACTTATTCATTGTTTGAGTTTCTTTTTGTTGCTGTTGTTTTTAAAGAAATTCTGGTTGATCAGCATTCAGAGCAATTCACTGCCTGCACTGCACAGACTCTGTGTTTTACTTGACCAGATGAGCTGCACAGGTCCATTTTTTTCATCCCAAATGGGTGAAAGCATAAGCACTTCTCAGACAAACAGCAGCACGTGTACTGCAGAGTACACAGTATCAACAGTGCCTAATTGGAACATTCAAGCCAAGCAGCAACTCTTTCATAATTATAAATAAAATTAAAAAAATAAAAAAAAAAGATAGAAAAGAAAAATCAGCCTCCAAGATGAGCTAGACCATAGAAAGGCCCTGTAAAAATAGCACAAAACCAAACTCATTCTAAGCAAGCCTCTTCACACACTCTTCTTGTGCTGATGTAATGTGAAATTTCAGAATTAGTTATCTAATTCTTGCTCCAAGTTTCAGTCCGCAAAGCACTTACCTGAGTTGACCACAGGTTCAGCTGCTTGAGTGAAGGCAGTTTAATGAGCTGCTCAGCACAAGCACTTGTCACATTGGTAAAGGCTAGGCTGAGGTTTTCCAAATTTCCAAAAGATCCTGAGCTTAGCAAGCAGGCCAGGTCTGCATCCTGAAAGCAAACAAGAGATTGATAAGCAAGATTATTGACTCCTCAGCCTGCAATCTGCAGTGGTGTCACTGATACTGTTAACCAGCAGGAGTTGCACAATTATAAGACTTGTTTACAGTAATAGAGAACCACACAGAGAAGTTTCTGTTTGTTTGGCAAGCAGCTGGGCTCTTGTGGCATTGTTGCTTCACATACCTGGGGGAAAATTTATCCAGACATTAGGACAAAAATTTTCTTTGTGTGTGTATCTTTACAAGACACGAAGGCTTCAGTAGGCCCTTTAACTTAATGAAGATTCCACTGCAAGTTCTAAATCAAAACCATATTCAGGATCATTACTTGGCCTCAGTGAAGTTAGTCTGGTTTTTACACCAGGCTTAACTGCAACAATGATGGGTCTCTTTCAGACTTTCATGTCTAAGAACCAGAACTGGACATTGTGAAGTCTGTTTTTTAATGCAAAATTCTTCCCTCAAATCTACCATTCCAAATCTGCACACCAGTATAAACCTGACAGCCTGATGCTTGGACTTGTGTTGGAAACTGCTGCACAGATCCAAGAGCAGAAATATGCCCTTACTTGTGTAAACTCCAGTTATGGTGACAGAGCAAGTGGCATGGCTCCCCTCTTGACTGACCAAAACCACTGTGCCACATGGCAAACATAAACCAAGTGTTTAAATATGGCAAGATAAAGCTTGTTTTTCTATTGATGTGATTAACTTACTGTGGACTTGGATGGCAGTGTTAACCTTGTGGGACCACCTTTTCTTTGCTGTAAAAGAGAAGATATTTTGTTCAAACAAGTTGCCTTTCTATGCTTCAGACCAACTGAAGTACAGCAAACTCTTCACTAGGGTGAACCCTGCTCTAATTTCAAATCTCCCTGTCAGCCCTTCCACCTTGTCCCTGCTCTTTCTGCACTGACAGATGTTTTCCTGAGTGTGCTAGATGCAGGCCTATTGCTACCCAGGGGACATCCACTAACTGCAGTTAGTGGTCTTCATGCCATGGGTCAGCATTTCGCCTGATTCAGCCTGCCATTACGTGGCTACTTTCACTTTAAACGAAACAGCCTTAAAATGCCGGACTAAGATAGCAAAGGGGTTGAGACTGCACAGTTGATAAAACCATGTGTTAAAAAACACCTTCAAAAAAAAAAGCATATACTTTTCAGGGTGGGAGCAGGGGTTAAAGAAGACAAATATAAATGTGAAAGAGGGAAGATAAAGATTGATAAAGATTGTGGGTATGTTTGCATAGGTGAAAAAGCGCTAATGAAAGCACATCTATCTTCAACCTGTAGATCTTATCATTGGGGGGGGGAGATCTTTTTCTCATAGGCTCTAGTTCTGAGAACTAGACCTAAAAGACCATCTCAGTGAACTGCTGTGAATGTCAAAGCTGGCCAGGACTAGAACCATTTGCTACTCATATGTCAAAAGGTGGCAGAATTTGACAAGCTTACTTTTAAGATCTTAAGACAGCAGGATTTCACCTTTATTCTTTCACACAGAGTCTAAGCAGGTTATTGAATATCATTCATAAACATAGTATGGGATTAGACACGAGTAAATATCACAGTGTATATATTCACAGTAAAATCCACCAAATACTGCTCCCATCCTGTTGTTCGCTGGAAATTTCACACCCTGCTTGTCTTTCTTTTGTATCTCCATTTCTGGAGAGGACAGACCACAATGTGCTATGGCAATACTGCATGCAGGGTGACATACCAGCTCTTTTAACTCCCTCTGCCTGTCACACAGCTGTTCATACATTCTCTTTCCCATGTCCGTGCTTTCCAGGGTAGAGATGATCTGGAGCTGGGTGTCATTATTATCAATGATGTTGTACTCCAGCATCAAACACAAAATCTAGCGGCAGAATGAAAGAAGAATGATCACAGCAGTACTTAGATTCAGTTTCTTCCAAGCATCCTAATTACACTGGGCATGCTAGTTTAAATTACTTGGAGAAGTTCTTAGAGCACACATTATGCAGACTGGATTAGAGGATCATAACAACCTTTGCTGACCTTCCAACACAAGAAACCAATTTTTATTTGTAAAGAATGAACTCTAATGTCTGAAAGTCAGACTATCTATCCTGTCTTCCATTAGTGCTCATTCCTTCTGACTGAGAGGTGCAGTTACTTTGTGTCAGTCCTGGAAGATGGATTCATGCCACAGCCTGCTTCAGAACAGGTACAATCGATCCAGTATTTCCCAGGTACACTGACAAGACTGCAGATTATAGAATCATAGAATAATTAGGGTTGGAAAGGACCTTAAGATCATCAAGTTCCAACCCCCCTGCCATGGGCAGGGACACCTCACACTAAACTGTATCACCCAAGGATCTGTCCAACCTGGTCTTGAACACTCCAAGGGATGGAGCATTCACAGCGTTCCTGGGCAACCTATTCCAGTGCCTCACCACCCTTACAGTAAAGAATTTCTTCCTTATATCCAATCGAAACTTCCCCTGTTTAAGTTTTAACCCGTTACCCCTTGTCCTATCACTACAGTCCCTAATGAAGAGTCCCTCCCCAGCATCCCTATAGGCCCCCTTCAGATACTGGAAGGCTGCTATGAGGTCTCCATGCAGCCTTCTCTTCTCCAGGCTGAACAGCCCCAACTTTCTCAGCCTGTCATCATTCGGGAGGTGCTCCAGGCCCCTGATCATCCTTGTGGCCCTTCTCTGGCATACTTGGGATATTACACATGAGCAGCAGAGCCAAGCAGTTCCCTAACTGCTGGATTTTCTGTCCCTAAATGCTGGGGTTTCTGGGCAAGCAGAATGCAGGTGAAGTGTATCCTGTCTATGAGGCAGAATGAGGAAAGGTCAGGGAGGCTCTCAGAGAAGGTGATGCTGGGAGCTTGCTGCTATGGCCAGGACACCCTCCATCTCATTGGGAATATGCCTGACTCACCCCTGGGCAAGGGGCTGCCAGGAGCAAGTTAGACACCAGGGAATGATTCTAGTGGGTTGCATGGGCTTCAGACACAAGCTGCCCCCCCTCATGCTGCCTTGCCTTTTCAGCTACACATCATGCCATTGCAATTAAAATGCAAAGCTATTATTCCCTCCATCATTCTAATTATTTTTAATGAAAAAAATCAAGCAACATTATATTCAAATTCATGCAACACACTTTTATTTACTGGATTAAATTAGCACTCACAGATATAACTTAAGGAAAAATTGTAACTCCTTCCACCTATTTAACCATTCACTATTTCCATGTATGATGGCATTTATCAAGAAACATCTTTAAAGAAACCCAGAAAAATTATGTATAAACTATTAGTGCAACAAAAATAACCAATCATAAGCACAAAAAATGTTTATTAATGTAAGAAAATAAGATTTTGTAAATGCACTACTTATGCACTGCTCATTTTGCAGGTGGCAAGACAAGCATTAGGTATTTAGTCACGGAAAAGCCTTGTGGTTCTGAGTTCTGACCCCCCTCCACAGCCTACATCATCATGGCCATTTATTTCTCATCTTAGCCTCTCCAACTGCATTAGAGCAATCTCTCTCCAAAACTTCTTGCACCCACTTTTCATGTAATACGCACTGACACCTACAGAACAACAATATTCCATTCCACTTAATGAAGAGAAACACAACTGATAGTGTTTGATATGACACAAACCTGAACATGGCTTCTCTATTTCCACTAGACCTAATTCCAGGAAGACAGTGTGAAACCGAATCTGAATACTGCTCGTAAAACATGACCACATATGTTTAGGGCTTACCTCTACCATTGTCTGGTTACCCCTCAAGGCCAGTAGCATGCAAGGTCCTAATTTATTTTCAGCCAGTGAAAGCAGGAACTTCTTTGTTTTATAGCAGGATCCCATTAAAATATGAACCTATTTGAGAAACAGAGCTAAAATTAGAGGTGTAAGCCTAAGAAACACATATACCTCTGGAAGGGACGTTGTTAGGCAGTCAAACAAATACAAGTATTTGTGACAAACCTAAAGAAAAGGGGTCTCTCATTATGATTACGGTTGCAGTCTCTCGACAGCTTTATTGGAAGTGATGCCTAGTGGGATCTGAGGGAGCGGGTAGTTTTCCTCTATGAAGGAGCTCAGCTGACAGCCCAGAGGCCTGATATAGTCTCCCTAGGAAACATCAGAGCAGCTGTGCAATTGCCCCCATCCCTAGTAACATGATAAACTCACCCCCAGGGGAGCCACAGGAGATTTTGTTTTCAATTCAGTTTCTCTGGAAATGCCAGCTGGTGAGCAAGGGTTGTGTGGGCTGGATGTCTAGGTAAAAAGCAGTGGTGCTGGCAATCTGCTGGCTTTTTCACTAGCATCAGTTAAAGGGTGGTGACAGACAAAATCACCTGTTCAGAATGAACAGACAGGAACTGACTAGGAAAGGAAGGAATGTCTTAAGAAAGCAGTCCTGAGCCCTAAGTCAGAGATGACTTCATGCGCTTTTACATGCTCTTGGGTCATTATCTTGCTTTCCCTTTTGCTCAGTTTTCAGTTTTCCCTGAAAGGAAAGAAATGCTGAGAACACTGCCTGAGTAAAAATCTTGAGTCCACTAGCTAACAAAAGTGTCCCGCAGACTCCTAGGCTCCAGAAAGCATTGGATGATATCACATAGTAACACCTATGGCAGAAATACAAAGCCACTTATACAAATCAAATGTAAGAGTCTCTTCTCACAAAAGATGTTGGCAATATTCTTTCCCATTTAAAAGCCTTAGAGATTAGCTGCAGAGAATTTCAGTTTCCTAGCTAAAGTCCTATTTTATGGCCCAGACAGCTTCCTGGCAGAGCACTATGTGAGAATTTGTAATTTCCAATGACCTGGGCAGTAAGAGCTCCATTATGTAGACTCAACAGCAGCACTACTTTACAATAAGCTTGTAAACACATTCTGTGGTTCCCCTGGTTCATGGTATTGCCTGGACTATGTTCAATACTGCTGAAAATATCGCAAGCACACCATGGTGGGGTCAGTTCTATGCAGATCATGTGCTGAAATGCAATTCTTCTTCCTCATGGCTTCACGGCCATCAAGACCTTTAGAAAAAAACACAAAATCTTTTTTTCTTAAGCATCCATGAGTTCAGGTGGCCTTTAAAAACAGTAAGCTTCAAGCCAAGAAGGATTTCATTTCATGCAGTTATCATTAAGCTTTTTAGGAGGTTTTCTTGAGTGATGGAAAATACTGACAATACCACTTAATGCAAGGTCCATGTCTGAACAGGATGTTTTTCAAACTTTAAGGTTAGCAGGTAGCAGCTCTTTAAGTATTTATCAACATCCTTACAAAGGGCACAGAGTACTGCATATTGATGTATGTTAGCATTGTGCTCTCATGCATGACATCTCCTGATGCTCATAAGTATCCTGGACCACAAAAGCTCTCAGGAGAAATTATATAGTTCTGAAGAAGTTTTCTTTCCAAATATAAAAGACACAGAACCAGGACATCAGTGAAAAGGGATGAAACCTTTTGTGAACAGTCTTTGTCCATTGTCTGTTTCAAAGGTATCTGATCCATCCATCTGGATTTAAGTGTATAAACAGACATGCACGTTCTTTATGTCCCAAAATGTTCAGCATGGGGGAGATGCAAAAAGTGTAGGTCCCCCTGAAAGTCACTTCACTGTACACCCAACACCCATTTTAAAATTACTAACATTCAAAAAATGTTATTCCCCTTACCAGGGAAAGGAATTAATATAATTACCATCTTATTTGCTATATGGAGAATTAATTCACAGTGAGACCTATGTGACTTGACTCAGGCTGCAGGGGAAGACAGTGGCAGCATCAGTGATTAAAACTTGCTATTTTCTGTCTAGTCTTTCTAAGAGTTACAAAAGAACTACGGGAAATGGAATGCTGGTTTCTAATGTAATTGGGCAGAGAAACTGCTAACATTTTTTTTATATCTATCTATCTATGTATCTATCTATCTATGTATCTATCTATCTATGTATGTATCTATCTATCTATCTATCTATCTATCTATCTATCCTTTGATTAATTCAATATTACTCTTGTTTCTAAATTCCAGGGTAGCCTATAAATGAAAACTATAGGTGTGGATGTGCAGAACACTCTGTCTCCCCTGTCTCCCAGTATTCCATATTCTGAGACACACATACAGACACGCAAACACATGTATTTATAAATACAAAAATACATAAATGCATATGCACATGCATATATATACATGCATGGTTCTGTGCGTTACACTACCAGTGAAAAAAACACACCAAGTTCAAGAGAAAGCTAACATGCTAACCAAATTGTGACTGCAAGGAAGTTCAGTGGATTTGGCAATACAAAGATTTAGATTTCCTGGCGAACACTTGTGGTTTGCAGAACCATGATCTTGATGAATTTTTGACAAAAACAAGTAAGGCTTCTTACTGCCAACTATGCATTAGCTACTTACTACAAAGAAGTTACTAAACTCACAATTTGCAGACACATACCATACTGGCAAACAGCTCTCCATCATCATCACATGCCACTCCTCCAGGGCTGTAGAGCTGGAACCAGCCATCCTTGCCAGCCCGCACACTCAGCAAGCATGAGTGGACCTGCCAAAAAGTGAAGACATTGAGAAGGTTACAGTTCCTGCCAGTAAGCACCAGTATCTCCCACGCTTGGCCAAAAGAAGTCACTACAAAACCAGGGACTGTTAGAAATTCATGGCTAATATTCCAATCTACAGAGCTGCAGGCAAGTCTCCACTCACAAACTCCTTTTTTGCAGTATAAACAAGGAGGGAAGCAGTATCATCGCTCATTGCATGGCCTTTTTAATTCCCTTTACACAAATCAAACACAAAATCACTCTAATCTAGAACAGCTCCTTCAACTTGAAAAATCAAAACAAAAAACAACATCCCCCCAAAAGGAAACAAAAACAAACCACAAATGAAAACAAAACAAAAAGACTCATATTTCTGAGCTTCTGCCAATTTCCCCCCATCCTCCAGCCATGTGTGTCTATACTTCGATGTGATCTGCACACCAAATGCAGTGGCTAACAGCTTGCTCTTTCCAGTCATTAAAAATTCTTATTACTCCTGCTATCATAAAATGTGACCAGAGTCAGGGTGAAGGAAATCCACAAGGAAAATTTAACAGGGATATATAAGACAGAAGTTGCACAGAAGAACTGGCATCAGTGAGCTACCATTAGTCTAAATTTTGCCCACTGTGGAGATTAATGTATCTGTTTCCACAGTTTAATACAGGAGTCATAATTAAGTTTTTTTTCCAGCTGCCGATGTTGAACAAACTACACGTGCAGCTATGAAGCAGTCAGCCACCATGAGGCTACAGCTACGCACTCTTTACAGTAAAACACCTCTGTGTCAGGGACAATAGATAATGGTCCGTGGTGAAATGCACAAAGATAGAAAATTACTGTTTGTCTGCTTTGGCTCCTCCCTGGAGAGTCCTGCTTTGGCTGCTCTCCAGAAGGTCCAGCTTTGGTTCCTACCCAAAAAGTGCCGCTTTAGAACTCCCCAGAAAAGTCTCGACCCTTGGAGACTTTTCTAGATATTGCTAGCCACTTCTTCTGATGTAGGCTGGCCCCCTGCATTGCAATGAGTGTGCATTTTTGTCAGTATAAAAGCCTGAGACTCATGCAATGCGGGGGAGGCAGAACCTCATACTACCCAGGTCAACATTGCATCCACGGGGATGCCCGCTAAGGTTGAGCCTACCACCTCGCACTGCGATGATGATTCTCAGAGCTGGTTTCCTGATCGTCTTCACAGGGTCCTTGGGGTTGGTAAGATAACCAAACATCAGAAGTATCCTTTACTGTATCCTTTACTATCTCTGTATTTTCCTATAATAATAAACTAGTTGTGAGTTCTCTATATGTCTCTCGTTTTCTCTTACCTGGAATTCTCAAACTCCGGAATAACCTCCCACCCCCTTTCTCCTGCTAATTCATGGGAATTATGACCATTTGCACACAATGTGACTGAAAAGAAGCTAAATAAAGCCTGTTATTTCATAAGCTGTAAGGATCCATGGATTTTGTTTTCCTTATTTTTTTGTTTTGTACAGAAGATGAAAAGCTCTGAGAGATTCAGAATGGGAAAATCTTGCTGGTTGCAGTTTACTGCAGAGGAAGGACTTCAACTGATGCCAGACAAGGAGGTCACAACACATGTTTACACATAAGGCAAGAAACCATCCCTGTTAACACCGTGTGCCCTGAATGGCTATTACTCCCTAAGAGACTTAAGCACAACAAAGCCACACCATGTTTTGAAACAAACTACTGGAGGAGAGAGCTTCTGAACAAGTGTACTTGCAACTCCTCAAATCAATACTCTGTGTAACCTGTCAATAGACTTACTTCTTGCCTCAGGTCTTCTGCAAATCTCTGAATCACATATTTCAGCTCCCTGGGGAAAAAAAAAAATTAAAAGGACAAGAATAAGCAGTTGCTGGTTGCAGTATTCATGCAAGTGTCACATTGGCTGGATGGCCACACAGAGAGAGTTGTAGTCACCAGCTCAATATCCACTCAATGTCCAATGATGGGTAATGAGTGGCATTCCTCAGGGATCAGTGTTGGGACCGATCCTGTCCAACATCTTTGTCAGCAACGTGGACAGTAGGATTGAGTGCAACCTCATCAAGTTTGCTAACGATGCTAAGGCGTGTGGTTCAGTTGATACACCGGAGGGAAGGGATGCCATCTAAAGGGACCTTGACATGCTTGACAGGTGGCCAATGCCAACCGCATTAAGTTAAAGCAAGCCAAGCACAAGGTCCAACACATGGGTTGAGGCAATCCTAGGCACAGCTACATGTTGAGCAGAGAAGAGATTCAGAGCAGTCCTGCAGAGAAGGACTTGGGGGTGTTGACGAGAAACTTAACATGATCTGGCAGTGTGAGCTCATAGCCCAGAAAGCCAGCAGTATCCTGGGCAGGAATAACCCAGACTGTCTTCCCCAGCAAATTCTTCATATGCACCATAGGAATTTTGCCCCCCTCTATAATATGTAAAAGTTCTGACTGGGCTGGTCCAGCCCTGTTGGCAGATCCTCTGGTGTTGTCCAACCAGGCGGCCTTTGGTGTGTATCCGAAATCTTTGCCCTCTGGCCAGTCCATGATGACTTCTAGAATGCCTGGACGACTGGGATTTCCTATTGGAGTTCGTTGTGTAATTAGTGCAGCCCATTTACTCCATGTAGCATCAGTTGCATCATGTGTAGAGGAGACCCTGCCTTTGAACATCCAGCCCAGCATGGGCAACTGGGGTGCCAGGAGGAGCTGTGCTTCAGTGCCAATCACTTCCGAAGCAGCTCAAACTCCTTCATAGGCTGCCAGTATCTCTTTCTCAGTTGGGGCATAGCTGGCCTCAGATTCTTTGCATCCCCGACTCCAAAGGTGAGGGGTCGACCTCGAGTCTCCCCTGGAGCTTTCTGCCAGAGGCTCCAGGTAGGACCATTCTCCCCAGCTGCAGTGTACAGTACATTTTTTACATCTGGACAGGTCCAAGGGCTACTGCGTGATCTATCTCGCGTTTAATTTGCTCAAAGGCTTCTTGTTGCTCAGGGCCCCATTTAAAATCATTCTTCTTCCGGGTCACATGATAAAGAGAGCTTACAATCGAACTGTACTTTGGGATGTGCAGTCTCCAGAACCCCACTGCCCCCAAGAAAGCTTGCGTTTCTTTCTTATTAGTTGGTGGAGACATTGCTGTTATCTTGTTGATCACATCTGTGGGGATCTGTCTACGTCCATCTTGCCATTTTATTCCCAAAAATTGAATCTCCTGTGCAGGTCCCTTGACCTTACTCCATTTTAGGTCGAAATAGGCTTTCAGCAGGATTTGGATTATTTTCCTCCCTTTCTCAAAGACTTCTTCCGCTGTATCGCCCCACACAATAAAGTTATCAATGCATTGCAGGTATTCTGGAGCTTGCCCCTGTTCCAGTGCAGTCTGGGTCAGTCCATAGTAGATGGTAGGGCTGTGTTTCCACCCCTGGGGCAGTCGGTTCCAAGTGAACTGGACACCCCTCCAAGTAAAAGCAAACTTTATGCCTGCACCCTCCTGCCAAGCCTAGTCCTATGCCAGTAGCTCCCAGAGGGACAGCAAGGAGCCCTGCAGTGCCCTGTTCCTTCTCTGTCTCCTCTAACTTCTTGTCCCTGGGGGACCTGCCCTTCCCAGCCACCTCCTGGAGTCCCCAGGAGTGCTTAGTTGTTCCTTCCCCACTCCCGGAGTGGGGGGTGGAAGTTTCAGTTTCAGTTCTGTTTCAGGGGGTCTACAAGGATGCTGGAGAGGGACTCTTCATTAGGGACTGTAGCAATAGGACAAGGGGTAACAGGTTCAAACTTAAACAGGGGAAGTTCAGGTTAGATATGAGGAAGCAGTTCTTTGCTGTGAGGGTGGTGAGACACTGGAACAGGTTGCCCAAAGAAGTGGTAAATGCTCCATCCCTGGCAGTGTTCAAAGCCAGTTTGGATGGAGTCTTGGGTGACATGGTTTAGTGTGTGGTGTCCCTGCCTATGGAAGGGGTGTTGGAACTAGATGACCTTAAGGTTCTTTCTGATCCTAACTATTCTATGATTCTATGATTACACCTTAAACAATAAATATGCATGCACTTCAGAGAGAAACAAGTTGAATTGCTTCCACAAGAAGCAAATGTGAGGTCTAAAAGTGATTACCAAGTACAGCGTATATTCACAATAGCCTAGAAAAGTTTTCAGAGACGTTCAGAGACAAACATGTTTGTAAATCCTATCAGCACGCAGTGCCTTTAGTCCTTGGGATCATGCTGTCACAGTAAATTACAAAGAAAATTACATCCTTTTATTACTAACAGAATGTGCTTACAGCCCCTCACAGGTAAAAAATATTAGAGACACATTATTGAGTAATGTACCACTTCTATTACTTACTAGTACAAGTATTTTAAGTAATTACCCTCCTTCAATAAAACAAACAAGCCCCAAAAACTTACTTTGTGAATTTCTTGTGTGCAAGAGTCCTGAAATTTAAAACAGAAGAGTGTGAGGATTTGGAAGAAGGAGAGGAGAAGAGGAAAAGAAAAAGAAGAAAAAACAAAGCAAACCGAAACACAACCACTTTCCACATAATAAAAGGATTTGCTAAGCAACTGCAGCACACAAGACAAGAATAATAATCCTTCCCAAAAGATCAGGTAACAGGTAAAGTTTCTTGCATTAATTGGGGGGGGGGGGAAGGGGGAATGAATGAAAAACAAAATATCATTTGGAACAAATCTTGTAGTTTTTCCTGAGTCCTGTCTAAAGACTTTAACATCAGTGAAAGCTCTGAGTCAGAAAGAAGTAGAAGACTCACAATAGAACGATATCATTACAAACAGAATTTTGGCTACCTAGAAGTCAGGTGAATTCTTTAATTACAGTGCAATTAAGGTGTGGTCACAACTAATTAACATCATGCATTAATAAAGCAATCAACAGTCATTCTGTGAAGTGCTTTGAGTTGTGGTATGTTTTACACTTTCCCCAGGACACATGTTTGACTTAGGTAAATGTCTCTGTTGCCTATCTCCAAGTTCTTGTTGTAACCCAGGTAACCTGGCATGGAGGATTAGACCTCTCTGATTTAAGACATCAGCTCATTAGGGGATGTGATAAACTAATAAATTGTACAATTACAGGTTGTAATGTTTGTCCACAGAGGTCTGCATTTTATAAGCACTACTATTCAGTAATAGGTTTCCAAGGAAGCTTGGCTGATCTGTAGGTTAGCTTCTTCATTTAATGCAAAATACAAATGATATGAGTCTCTGTGACACCAGTAAAGCATCCTCCTCCACTAAATCACTCACTTCACTCTTCTTCACACCAGCTTTCCTTCCTTTACTGTCTGCTTGTCTGCAGTTAACCATTTTTCTCTTCAGGATCATCTTAATAGAAATGGTGGAAGAAGATAAAGATGTCCCTCTGCCTCAGCCAAAATCAACTTTCAATTTTAAATCAATACTAGAGGCACAAAGCTTCTATTACCATCAATTTTTGCTTGATGTTATATTTCACCATAAAACAACAGTAACAAGAATAATCCAGTAAATACTAAGTGAGTGGAAACTTACTCCTTGGGAAATGGGATAGGTTGAAGCAAGCTGGCCAGGGCTAGTCTCCAGTCATCATAATCTGACCTGAAAAATTAACATTTTGTTAACAGGTTACCAAGTTTTAAATATGGTTTATCAACAGTTAGTTCAAGGAGTTATAAACTTCTTAGTGTAGGCACCAACAACCCTTCTGTTTTACTAAGACACTCAAAAACCCCGCAGTGACATTTCCCTTTCTATTTTCAGCACATTCTCCACTGAGGAACAATAAATCTGGTATTTACAATGACCTCCAGAGAGGCCTTCCTTATGTCAGCTTAAAGACATTTGCTGTTTATGAAACCTATTGACATTTAATCACTAAGTAATACTTTCATCTAAGTTGGTACAGCAATTACCAGGCCATTGCTATTCACAGCTCTGCTCTGCATTTAATTGGAATTTTTATTTTTTGTTTGGTTTTGCTATAAGACATAAGCTCATTTGTAAAAACAAAGGCATCCTCCCCAATCCATTTTGACCTTGGCACAAAGGAATGGGTCAATTTAAACAGTACAAAGTCTTTAGCTTAAGAGGAGAGACTAGAGAAGGAAGCACTGTGAAAATTATTAGGAGTGAAAGAGGATAAATGAGAATAAGCACAGGCCAGTGGACCCAGTATGAAGTGTCTCTCCTCTGCTGTGTTAGCACCACAGTTCCCAGCTGATGCGTTTTGTTTTTATCTCTGCTGTCAATATACAGACCTGTCCTTCTATGAGGAGGCATCCATAAGGGGATGCTCATGTGAACTAGGATAAAGAGAACATTTTGCATGCGTTTTTCAGTGCAAACTGAACTGGCAGCATATCATCTCAATCTACCTGCAAAATACCAGCTGCTTGAGCACATGTGGTGGAGCAGTACGGCTTCTTGTGCAGGAATGGCACTTTGCACACTGCCACCTCTCTCCTTTAAATTATCTCAAACATTTAGTGGTTAGTTAGCACTAATTAACTGCCCTACCAATTCACTTCACGAAGGGTACAATCATTGTAGGATGGATGAAGAACACAGAAGATAAAAGAATTGGGCAAGTCAGAACCAAAACAGGGCACAGAACCCACCAGCCAAAACCCAGATCCCAACACCACCTGCGAGGCCATTATCACTCCATGTGTACTCACTACTATTGAGTACACATGGAAGTAAGAGTAGTAAATCTCATGGGGTAAAGCACCTTAGGATATCTGTAGAAGACAATGTAGAAGACCCTACCATCCCCTCTTACTGCTGCTACCCTTTGGATTTCAGTTTTAAAAAACAGATTATTGGTTGCAGCTTACTGCAAACTTGGCACAAAAGTATGGTGTTTCTTTAGGAAGGGTGATGTTCTCAAATGGACAGTAACTACTGATAGCATTAGGAATAGACAGTATATGCACAGGAACCATTCCAAAATAATTATGGTTTTTTTGCAAAGAGAAGATTCTAGCCCAAAGAAACTGAAGATGGATGCATTTCCAGAAGTCTCATCCATTTATTGAACCACATAAAGCAGAAAGTTCTATAAACTAATAATACACATTATGTTGTACAGTCCTCAATGGCATGTTCATGGACACAAAGAATACTTATGTGCATGAGTAGGGTATTCTTAAGAAGCAACATCAGTGCTGATGTTTGGGTCCTCAAAGAACTGACAAGTCTAATGAACAGTCTTTTTTGTTTTTTTTTTAATATGCTTATCCTCTGGGAATTCCTACTAAACCAGTGGCTGATTTTACTCTAAAACCAACACATTTTTATTGATAGATGCAAACAACTTTAAGAACAGATTTTTGAGCAGGAGAGAAAAGGCTGAGTTAGGAAATTTGAAGGTGTTAAAGGCGTTTCACATCACATGAGATACAGTACCTACAAATCTTTCCTAGCAGAAGCTTAAAAGCTGAGACCCACTTGGAGGCTTAGTTCCTGTGACATCTCAGGTTAAGTGTTACACCACTAAAATTCCTCCTTGAGCAATCTGTGGAGTTGTGATTAGTAATAATGTGAACCAATCAATTTTTCATGGCTGATGTTCAAAGGAAATTTCAAGAGGAAGAAAAAAGCTGCTTTGTAATAGACTAAGACCAAGTGAAACTGCAGACAGAACTGGACAGCATCACACTCTGACTTTTCTTGAAGTGGGAGTTATATATGGCATCCATTTGCAGAGCAGGTCTGTGAGAGGACAGTGAAAATAAACTATAGCCTGTTTTCCTAGGAGGAGAAGAAAACCATGTCCTATGAAATATATAGTTTGGTCACATGAATGGGACCCAAACATGAAACCTACACAGCCTATAATCCCTTCAATCTGAGCTAGTAAACATGAAAAAAACATGGCACAAGAATAAAACTAAACTGCTTATTAAAAGCTTATGGTGTTTCTCCTCCTCCCTATTCCCTTTTCAAAATCATCTTCCCTGTCTGTGCTCATCTCATCTGCACTCTTCTTTCACTTCAGACAGTCACTTTTTTCTTTTTTGGTTTTGTTTTTCAATACATTCAAAACTCTAATACAAGACAGAAGTGTTTGGAGCGGGGAAAGAAAGGGAGATAGATTAGCTCTGGCTGCAAGTAACAGGCACTGCAATGAGCCAGACAAAGAGGGCATGCCAGGAAGAGGAGGGAGCACCTGTGACAAACTCCTTTGGAGCTCTTCAAAGGTTGCTGGGCTGAACGCTCATGCTCATCACACAACATAAATCCCAGGACTGGACTTATAAAAGCAGAGGGGGAGAATGATTTCTTGATTTACTCACTGGCTCTGAGTTTTGCAGGATTTGCACTTTTAGGTGAGCAGCACAGTGTGCTGGGCTGGAGGTCAGGGTACCAGGAGGGTGAAGGCTGTCAGAGCAGTTGCTTGCTGCTACACATAGATTTACTTGCCCAAAAACCTTTTTTAGGGGTGTCCTAGGTTCAGCAGTAGCAGTCATGTTTCTTCTTCTTGGTAGCTGGGGCAGTGCTGTGTTTTGACTTTCGGCCTGGGAACAGAGCTGATAGCGATGTTTTGGTTTGGCCAAGGACTTTGTGAGCCTCATGCTCTGCCAGGGAGGAGGGGAAGCCAGGAGGAAGCAGAGACAGGACACCTGACCCAAACTGACCAAAGAGGTATTCCATAGCACAGCACGTCATGCCCAGGATGTAACTGGGAGTTAGCTGGAAGGGCTGGGAGACTGCAGGGTTGGAGGAGGTATGGGTCGGTGCTTGGTCGGGCTTGGGGGGTGAGTTATCAGTTGGCTGGTGGTGAGGTGTTGTATTCTCTTCCCTGGTTATTTCCTTTATCACTGTTATCATTGGTGGTAGCAGTAGTGATTTGTGTTATACCTTAGTTACTAAACTGTTCTTATCTCAACCCGTGGGAGTTGCATTCTTTTTGACTCACGCGGGAGCAGGGGAAGAGCAAGAAGGGGGGGGGGGGGGGTAAGTGAATGAACGAATTGCCTGACTGGGTTCAAACCACGACAAGGGGAAAGTAAGAACATTGGCCAAACATAATAATTAAATAATCCGCAAACACTGTGACTTTAGGCCATTGCCGCTATTGGCTTGCGTCGTGGTTTAAACCCTAGCCAGACAGCTTGTTCACTCACTCCCAGTGAGTGGTGCCAGGCTGGAAGCAATTGAGCCCCCCCCCAGGGGCTATCCCCTTCCCCACTCCCAGAGGGATGGGGAGGAGAATTGAAAGAGTGCAACTCCCACGGGTTGAGACAAGAACAGTCCAGCAAACAATGTACAACACAAATCACGACCTCTACCAGCAACGACAACAATGATAGAGAAAATAACAAGGGAAGAGAATACAATACCATGCGCCGAGAAATGAGTCCAACCCAGAGAACCCTGTGTCCTTCCGGGTAACTCCCAGTAACCCCTCCAGGCATGACGTGCTCTGCTATGGAATACCTCTTTGACTAGCTTGGGTCAGGTGCCATGTCTCAGCTTCCTCCTGGATTCCCCTCCTCCCTGGCAGAGCATGAGCCTCACAAAGTCCTTGGTCAGGGTAAACATCACTTAGCAACAACCGAAAAAATCGGTATCACCAACACTGTTCCCAGACTGAAAGACAAAACACAGCGCCGCACCAGCTACCAAGAAGGAGAAAAATTGACTGCTACTCCTAAACCCAGGACAGTATCCACTCCTTATTCCATACCATTCACGTCATGCTCAGATCCCACATTTTCAATATACCATCGCTGTCCCATATATATACATCCATATGCACACAGACCAAGAGAAAGAGATTATTTTCTTAGTGCATGGACCAATCCCTATAATGCTGCCAAGTCTATTCGATCCATGATGTCAGGTTCCATCTCTTGTAACAATCTTTCAGGGCAGGAAAGGCTGTGTGCAGTATTGGATCGTTGCCTGCTGATGCTGGTCGTTCCTTTACTGCAGAACTCGTCCGGTTCTATCAAAGTTCATTCTCTGTTGGGATGATGGTTGGAGGGAAGTCAGGGCTAGTCGCGTATTACACATCAGGCAACAGCATACAATTAAGATCATTGGCTGTTTTCCCCTAAAATCAAAAACCCTTGAGGTATACATCGGTGTCGTGGTTTAAACCCAGTCAGGTAACTTGTTCACTCACTCCCAGTGAGGGGTGCCGAGCTGACAACAATCGAGGTCCGTGTCCCCCCCCCACCGGGGTTCTCCCCCACTCCCAGAGGAACGGGGAGGAGGATTGAAAAAAGTGCAACTCCCACGGGTTGAGACAAGAACAGTCCAGCAACCAATGTACACAAATCACCACCGCAACTATCAACTACAACAATGATAAGGGAAAATAACAAGGGAAGAGAATATGATACCACCGGCCAAGAAGACGAGTTCCACCCGGAAGCCCGTGTCCTTCCGGGTAACTCCCAGTTACCCCCCACCCCGGGCATGACGTGCTGTGGTATGGAATACCTCCCAGGCTAGCCCGGGTCAGGCGCCCCGTCTCTGCTTCCTCCCGGCTTCCCCTCCTCCCTGGCAGAGCATGAGCCTCACAAAGTCCTTGGTCAGGGTAAACATCACTTAGCAACAACTGAAAACACTGACTTCACCAACACTGTTCTCAGGCTGGAAGTCAAAACACAGCACTGTACCAGCTACCACAAAGGAAAAAAAAACATGACTGCTACTGCTGAACCCAGGACATTATCCACCCCTTATTCCATACCATTCACGTCGTGCTCAGATCCCACATTTTCAATACACCATCGCTCTCCCATATATATACATCCATATACATACAGACCAAGAGGAAAAAATCATTTTCTTAGTGCATGGACCAATCCCTATAATGCTGCCGAGTCCATTCGGTCCATGATGTTCAAAGTTCATTCTCTGTTGGGATGATGGCTGGAGGGAAGTCAGGGCCAGTCGCTGGTGACCTGGAGACATCTAGTTGATGGGCTATAAAAGCATTACACAGCAGGCAACAGCATACAATTGAGTTCACTGGCTGTTTTCCCCTAAAATCAAATCCCCTTGAGGTATACATCGGACTTCCCCATCTTCCCGCATTACCCACCAAGTATATCCAGGTCCCTGAGCAAAAGCAATCCCACGAGTGGGTTTGCCTTTACCTGAAGCAGGAATTACCCAGACTGTCTTCCCCAGCAAATTCTTCATATGCACCACGGGAACTTTGTCCCCCTCTACAATATGTAAAAGTTCTGACTGGGCTGGGCCAGCCCTGTTGGCAGATCCTCTGGTGTTGACCAACCAGGTGGCCTTTGGTAAGTGTGTATCCCAATGCTTGAAAGTTCCCCCACCCATTGCTCTCAGTGTAGTTTTTAACAGCCCATTGTACCGTTCGATTTTCCCAGAGGCTGGTGCATGGTAGGGGATGTGATATACCCACTCAATGCCATGCTCTTTGGCCCAAATATCTATAAGGTTATTCCGGAAATGAGTCCCATTGTCTGACTCAATTCTCTCTGGGGTGCCGTGTCGCCACAAAATCTGTTTCTCAAGGCCCAGGATAGTGTTCCGGGCAGTGGCATGGGGCACAGCGTATGTTTCCAGCCACCCGGTGGTTGCTTCCACCATGGTAAGCACATGGCGCTTGCCTTGGCGGGTTGGTGGCAGTGTGATATAGTCAATCTGCCAGGCCTCCCCATATTTATACTTCAACCATCGTCCTCCATACCAAAGAGGCTTTAACCGCTTGGCTTGTTTAATTGCAGCACATGTTTCACACTCATGAATAACCTGGGCAATAGTGTCCATTGTTAAGTCCACCCCTCAGTCACGGGCCCATCTGTATGTTGCATCTCTGCCCTGATGGCCTGAAATGTCATAGGCCCACCGGGCCAAAAATAATTCACCTTTATGTTACCAATCTAAGTCCATCTGAGCCACTTCAATCTTAGCCGCTTTATCCACTTGTTGGTTGTTCTGGTGTTCCTCAGTGGCTCGACTCTTGGGTACATGGGCATCTACATGACGTACCTTCACCACCAGGTTCTGCACCCTGGCAGCAATATCTTTCCACAGTGCAGCAGCCCAGATGGGTTTACCTCTGCGTTGCCAGTTGCTCTGCTTCCATTGCTTCAACCACCCCCACAGGGCATTTGCCACCATCCATGAGTCAGTATAGAGATAAAGTACTGGCCACTTTTCTCGTTCAGCAATGTCCAGGGCCAGCTGGATGGCTTTCACCTCGGCAAACTGACTCGATTCACCCTCTCCGTCAGCAGTTTCTGCAACTTGTCATCCAGGACTCCATACAGCTGCCTTCCATCTCCGATGCTTTCCCACAATACGGCAAGAGCCATCAGTAAACAAGGCATACTGCTTTTCACTCTCTGACAGTTTATTATATGGTGGGGCCTCTGCAGTGCGCACCACCTCCTCCTCTGGTGACATTCCAAAATCTTTGCCCTCTGGCCAGTCCATGATGACTTCTAGAATGCCTGGATGACTGAGATTTCCTATTCGAGTTCGTTGTGAAATTAGTGAAGCCCATTTACTCCATATAGCATCAGTTGCATGATGTGTAGAGGAGACCCTGCCTTTGAACATCCAGCCCAGCACGGGCAACCGGGGTGCCAGGAGGAGCTGTGCTTCAGTGCCAATCACTTCCGAAGCAGCTCGAACCCCTTCATAGGCTGCCAGTATCTCTTTCTCAGTTGGGGTATAGCTGGCCTCAGATCCTTTGTATCCCCGACTCCAAAAGCCGAGGGGTCGACCTCGAGTCTCCCCTGGAGCTTTCTGCCAGAGGCTCCAGGTAGGACCGTTCTCCCCAGCTGCAGTGTACAGTACATTTTCTACATCTGGTCCGGTCCGGACTGGTCCAAGGGCTACTGCATGAACTATCTCTCATTTAATTTGATCAAAGGCTTGTTGCTGCTCAGGGCCCCATTTAAAATCATTCTTCTTCCGGGTCACATGATAGAGAGGGCTTACAATCGAACTGTAATTTGGGATGTGCATTCTCCAGAACCCCACTGCACCCAAGAAAGCTCGTGTTTCTTTCTTATTAGTTGGTGGAGACATTGCTGTTATCTTGTTGATCACATCTGTGGGGATCTGTCTACGTCCATCTTCCCATTTTATTCCCAAAAATTGAATCTCCTGTGCAGGTCCCTTGACCTTACTCCGTTTCATGGCAAAACCAGCTTTCAGCAGGATTTGGATTATTTTCCTCCCTTTCTCAAAGACTTCTTCCGCTGTATCGCCCCACACAATAATGTCATCAATGTATTGCAAGTGTTCTGGAGCTTGCCCCTGTTCCAGTGCAGTCTGGATCAGTCTGTGGCAAATGGTAGGGCTGTGTTTCCACCCCTGAGGCAGTCGGTTCCAAGTGAACTGGACACCCCTCCATTAAAAGCAAACTGTGGCCTGCACTCTGCTGCCAAAGGAATGGAGAAAAATGCATTGGCAATATCAATCGTGGCATACCACTTGGCTGCCTTTGACTCTAGTTCATACTGAAGTTTTAGCATGTCCGGTACAGCAGCACTCAATGGTGGTGTGACTTCATTCAGGCCACGATAGTCTACTGTTAGTCTCCATTCTCCATTAGACTTTCGCACTGGCCATATGGGGCTATTAAAGGGTGAGCGGGTCCTGCTGATCACCCCCTGACTCTCCAGGATTCAACCATTGTCCTCCACAACAAAGAGGCTTTAACCGCTTGTCTTGTTTGATTGCAGCACATGTTTCACAGTCATGAATAACCTGGGCAATATTGTCCATTGTTAAGTTCACCCCTCGATCACAAGCCCATCTATATGTTGCATCTCTGCCCTGATGGACGGAAGTGTCATGGGCCCACCGGCCCATCTAAAACCATCTGAGCCACTTCAATCTTAGCTGCTTTATCCCCTTGTTGGTTGTTCTGGTGTTCCTCAGTGGCCCGACTCTTCGGTACATGGGCATCTACATGATGTACCTTCACCACCAGGTTCTGCACCCGGGCAGCAATATCTTTCCACAGTGCAGCAGCTCAGATGGGTTTACCTCTGTGTTGCCAGTTGCTCTGCTTCCATTGCTTCAACCACCCCCACAGGGCATTTGCCACCATCCATGAGTCAGAATAAAGTACTGGCCACTTGTCTCCTTCAGCAATGTCCAGGGCCAGCTGGATGGCTTTTACCTTGGCAAACGGACTCTATTAACCCTCTCTTTCAGCAGTTTCTGCAACTTGTCGTTGAGGACTCCATACAGCTGCCTTCCATCTCAGTTGCTTTCCCACAATACAGCAGGTCCAATCAGTAAACAAGGCATATTGCTTTTCACTTCCTGACTGTTTATGGTGGGGCCTCTTCAGCACTCATCACCTCCTCCTCTGGTGACCTTCAAAAATCTTTGCCCTCTGGACAGTCTATGATGACTTTATCCCCTTGTACAGTATGTAAAAGCACTGACTGGGCTAGGTCAGCCGTGTTGGCGGATCCTCTGGTGTTAACCAACCAGGTGGCGTTTGGTATGTGTGTATCCCAGTGTTTGAAAGTCCCACCACCCATTGCTCTCAGTGTAGTTTTTAACACGCCATTGTACTGTTTGTTTTTCCCATAGGATGGCGTTCCTCAGGGATCGGTGTTGGGACCGGTCTTGTTTAACATCTTTGTCGCTGACATGGACAGTGGGATTGAGTGCGCCCTCAGCAAGTTTGCCGATGACACCAAGCTGTGTGGTTCGGTTGTTACGCTGGAGGGAAGGAATGCCATCCAGAGGGACCTTGACACACTTGTGAGGTGGGCTGATGACAACCTCATGAGGTTTAAGCATGCCAAGTGCAAGGTCCTACACCTGGGTTGGAGCAATCCCAGGCACAGCTACAGGTTGGGCAGAGAAAAGATTCAGAGCAGCCCTGCAGAGAAGGACTTGGGGGTGTTGGTTGATGAGAAAATGAACATGAGCAGGCAGTGTGCGCTCGCAGCCCAGAAAGCCAACCATATCCTGGGCTGCATCAAAAGGAGCCTAACCAGCAGGTCGAAGGAGGTGATCCTGCCCCTCTACTCTCCTCTTGTGAGACCTCACCTGGAGTATTGTGTGCAGTTCTGGTGTCCTCAAAATATAAAGGACATGGAACTGTTGGAACAAGTCCAGAGAAGGGCCACGAGGATGGTCAGGGGACTGGAGCACCTCTCATATGAAGACAGGCTGAGGAAGTTGGGGCTGTTCAGCCTGGAGAAGAGAAGGCTGCGTGGAGACCTCATAGCAGCCTTCCAGTATCTGAAGGGGGGCTATAAGGATGCTGCGGAAGGACTCTTCATTAGAGACTGTAGTGACAGGACAAGGGGTAATGGGTTAAAACGTAAACAGGGGAAGTTTAGGTTGGCTATAAGAAGGAAATTCTTTCTTGTTAGGGTGGTGAGGCACTGGAATAGGTTGCCCAGGGAGGTTGTGAATGCTCCATCCCTGGCAGTGTTCAAGGTCAGGTTGGACGAGGCCTTGGGTGATATGATTTAGTGTAAGGTGTCCCTGCCCATGGCAGGGGGGTTGGAACTTGATGATCTTAAGGTCCTTTCCAACCCTAACGATTCTATGATTCTATGGTAGGGGATGTGATATACCTACTCAATGCCATGCTCTTTGGCCCAAGTGTCCATAGTCCATAAGGTTGTTCCGGAAATGAGTCCCATTGTCTGACTCAGTTCTCTTTGGGGTGCCGTGTCTCCACAAAATCTGTTTCTGAAGTGTGGGGCACAGCATATGTTTCCAGCCACCCGGTGGTTGCTTCCACCATGGTAAGCACATGGCGCTTGCCTGGGCGTGTTGGTGGGAGTGTAATATAGTCAGCCTGCCAGGCCTCCCCATATTTGTACATCAGCCGTTGTCCTCCATACCAATGAGGCTTTAGCCGTTTAGCTTGCTTAGTTGCAGCACATGTTTCACAGTCATGAATAACCTGGGCAATAGTGTCCATTGTTAAGTACACTTCTCGATCAGGAGCCCATCTGTATGTTGAATCTGTGCGCTGATGGCCTGAAATGTCATGGGCCCACTGGAACAAAAAGAATTCATCCTTATGTTGCCAGTCTAAATCCATCTGAGCCACTTCAACCTTAGCTGCTTTATCCACTTGTTGGTTGTCCTCCTGTTCCTCAGTGGCCTTGCTCTTGGGCACATGAACAGCTACATGGCGGACCTTCACCACGAGGTTCTGCCCCCAGCCAGCGATATCTTGCCACAGTGCAGCAGCGCAGATGCGTTTACCTCTGCGTTGACAGTTGCTCTGCTTCCATTGTGGCAACCACCCCCATAGGGCATTAGCGACCATCCATGAGTCAGCATAGAGATAAAGTACTGGCCACTTGTCTCTTTCAGCAATGTCCAAGGCCAGCTGGATGGCTTTCACATCGGCAAACTGATTCGATTCACTCTCTCCGTCAGCAGTTTCTGCAACTTGTCAGGGACGCCATATAGCTACCTTCCATCTCCAATGCTTTCCCACAATACGGCAAGAGCCATCAGTAAACAAGGCATACTGCTTTTCACTTTCTGACAGTTTATTATATGGTGGGGCCTCTTCAGCACGCACCACCTCCTCCTCTGGTGGCATTCCGAAATCTTTGCCCTCTGGCCAGTCCATGATGACTTCTAGAATGCCTGGACGACTGGGGTTTCTTATTTGAGCTTGTTGTGTAATTAGTGCAGCCCACTTACTCCATGTAGCATAGGATGCATGATATGTAGAGGAGACCCTGCCTTTGAACACCCAGCCCAGCATGGGCAAACGGGGTGCCAGGAGGAGCTGTGCTTCAGTGCCAATCACTTCCGAAGCAGTTCGAACCCCTTCATAGGCTGCCAGTATCTCTTTCTCAGTTGGGGTATAGCTGGCCTCAGATCCTTTGTATCCCCGACTCCAAAAGCCGAGGGGTCGACCTCGAGTCTCCCCTGGAGCTTTCTGCCAGAGGCTCCAGGTAGGACCGTTCTCCCCAGCTGCGTTGTACAGTACATTTTTTACATCTGGCCCGGTCTGTACTGGTACAAGGGCTACTGCATGAACTTTCTCTCGTTTAATTTGCTCAAAGGCTTGTTGTTGTTCAGGGTCCCATTTAAAATCATTCTTCTTCTGGGTCACATGATAGAGAGGGCTTACAATCGAACTGTAATTTGGGATGTGCAATCTCCAGAACCCCACGGCACCCAAGAAAGCTTGTGTTTCTTTCTTATTATTTGGTGGCGTTAATGCTGTTTTCTTTTTGATCACATCTGTGAAGATCTGGCAACACCCATCTTGCCATTTTATTCCCCAAAATTGAATTTCCTGTGCAGGTCCCTTGACCTTACTCCGTTTTATACCAAAACTGAGTTTTACCAGGATTTGGATTATTTTCCTCCCTTTCTCAAAAACTTCTTCCTCAGAATCACCCCAAACATCAATGTCATCAATGTATTGCAGCTGTTCTGGAGTTTCCCCCTGTTCCAGCGCAGTCTGGATCAGTCCATGGCAGATGGTTGGGCTATGGTTCCACCCTTGGGGGAGTTGGTTCCAAGTGTACTGGACACCCCTCTAAGTAAAAGCAACAGTGGCCTGCACTCTGCTGACAAAGGAACAGAGAAATATGCGTTGGCATTATCAGTTGTGGCATTCCACTTGATGCCCTTGACTCCAGTTCATGCCGAAGTTCTAGAATGTCTGGTAATGCAGCACTCAATGTTCGTGTGACTTCATTCAAGCCACGATAGTCTACTGTTAGTCTCCACTCTCTGGTAGACTTTCACACTGGCCGTGTGGGGCTGTTAAAGGGTGAACGGGTCCTACTAATCACTCTTTGGCTCTCCAGTCTACGGATCAGCTGATGAATGGGAATCAGGGAGTCTCGGTTGGTGCGATATTGCTGCCGGTGCACTGTTGTGGTAGCAATTGGCATTTGTTGTTCTTCAACCTTCAGCAGCCCCACAACAGAAGGATCCTCTGAGAGACCAGGCAAGGTGGATAGCTGCTCAATTTCCTCAGTCTCCAAAGCAGCAATACCAAAAGCCCATCAGTACCCTTTTGGGTCTTTGAAGTACCCTCTCTTAAGGTAGTCTATGCCAAGGATGCATGGAGCCTCTGGACTAGTCACAATGGAGTGCTTTTGCCATTCCCTCCCGGTCAGGCTGATTTCAGCCTCCAGCACAGTCAACTCTGTGATCCTCGTGTCACTCCAGAAATAGAGATGGGTTCCACCCCTTGACATCTTGATGGCATCAGCATACATTGTGCACTGGTATCTACTAGAGCCTTATACTTCTGTGGGCCTTATGTGCCAGGCCATCTGATCCACACAGTCCAGTAAATCCGATTGTCCCCTACCTCCACCTGGCTAGCGGCAGGGCCCCTCTAATAGTGATCACAACATTGGTCACTTAAGTCTTGTAGAAAGAGATTAGTCTTCTTTATCACAGGAGATGGTGTAAAATCAGCTCTTTCACTCCATCTGGGAAACTGATCACCAGAGACTGAAGCCACAGCTTTCATGGGAGGATCAGCCTTGACCTTTGTTCTCCTCTTCAATTCATGCACCCATTCCTCCAGAGCTGAGTAGGTTTTCCATGCCACTTTGTCATGTCTTCTCTGTGATCCCGCAGGTAAAACCATAGGGTGGCCTGTGGCATGTACCTCCTGTATCTTCTCTCTCGAGCAGTAGGATGCCTTTTGTTAATAGCTGAGACATGGCTTGCTACACATGGGGAAGCAGATAGATTGGACAGATCATCTCTCAATTGTTTGAACTCCTGGGACAGTTTATCCAAAGCTGAATGATGGAAGGGGTGATATTGTCTTTGAACTGTCAGAGTTTACAGATCAGTTCATCCACTGTTGGTGGAACTACGTCATGCCAGGTTATTGATTCCATTGAGTGGGCATAAGATGGTGCACTCCATGTAAATTTCTGCCACATGGATCATTTACATTTGATTTCATCTGGATCTATCTATGCATTCCCAGCATCTGACCTATGATAGATCATCTGTACAATGGCTGATTCCCTCAGAGAGACTATGTATTTTGCTGTCTTGGGCCAGTTTGCCAAACGACTCATAACATTGTCCTTGTATAGAACATTCCTTTCATAGCTGCCAAGAGCAGCCTTTAAAGGCTGAGGGACTGTTTCTCTTTTGCAATTGTTTTGTCAATTCCCACTTCCCTAGCAAGAGATACCAGCTTCTTAGCTTCCCTACCTTCTAGTTTGCGACCGTCAGCCCCATCTGTTGTCGGGGTTGGTGAATCCGCTGTGCTTGGGGGTTGAGTAACAGTAGCAGCTGCTCTGTCTGTTGCTGTCGGGGTTTGAGTAGCTGCTGTACTTTTTGCTGGTGTAGGTGTAGCTGCTGTACTTGGAGTTGGAGTGGCTGCATTGTCTGTTGCTTTGCCATCAAATCCAGAGACATCTTAGAATCATAGAATCATAGAATAGTTAGGACTGGAAAGGATCATCTAGTTCTAAAACCCCTGCTATGGGCAGGGACACCTCACACTAAACCGTGTCACCCAAGGATCTGTCCAACCTGGCTTGAACATTCCAAGGGATGGAGCATTCACAACTTCCCTGGGCTTCCCATTCCAGTGCCTCACCACCCTTTCAGTAAAGAACTTCCTCCTTATATCCAATCTAAACTTCCCCTGCATAAATTTTAACCCGTTACCCCTTGTCCTATCACTACAGTCCCTAATGAAGAGTCCCTCCCCAGCATCCCTATAGGCCCCCTTTAGATACTGCAAAGCTGCTATGAGGTCTCCACGCAGCCTTCTCTTCTCCAGCCTGAACAGCCCCAACTTTATCAGCCTTGTCTTCATACGGGAGGTGCTCCAGTCCCCTGATCATTCTCGTGGCCCTCCTCTGGACTTGTTCCAACAGTTCCATGTCCTTTTTATGTTGAGGACACCAAAACTGTGCACAATACTCCAAATAAGCTCTCACGAGAGCAGAGTAAAGGGGCAAGATCACCCCCTTCAACCAGCTGGTCATGCTCCTTTTGATGCAGCCCAGGATATGGTTGGCTTTCTGGGCTGTGAGTGCACACTGCCTGCTCATGTTCATTTCCTCATCAACCAACACCCCCAAGTCCTTCTCTGCAGGGCTGCTCTGAATCTCTTCGCTGTCCAACCTGTAGCTGTGCCCGGGATTGCTCCGACCCAGGTGTAGGACCTTGCACTTGGCATGGTTAAACTTCAAAAGGCTGACATCTGCCCACCTCACAAGCGTGTCAAGGTCCCTCTGGATAGCATTTCTTCCCTCCAGCGTATCAACCGAACCACAAAGCTTGGCGTCATTGTCAAACTTGCTGAGGGTGCACTCAATTCCACTGTCCATGTCAGTGACGAAGATGTTAAACAAGACCGGTCCCAACACCGATCCCTGAGAGACACCACTCGTTACTGGTCTACAGCTGAACATTGAGCCACTGACCACAACTCTTTGTGTGCGGCCATCCAGCCAGTTCTTTATCCACCGAGTGGTCCATCCATCAAATTGATGTCTCTCCAATTTAGAGACAAGGATGTTGTGTGGGACAGTGTCGAACGCTTTGCACAAGTCCAGGTAGATGACATCAACTGCTCTACCCCTGTCCATCAGTTCTGTAGCCCCATCATAGAAGGCCACCAAATTGGTCATGCAGGATTTCCCCTTAGTGAAGCCATGCTGGCTGCCACCAAGCACCTTTTTGTTTTTCATGTGCCTTAGCATGCCTTCCAGGAGAATCTGCTCCAAGATTTTGCCAGGCACAGAGGTGAGACTGACTGGTCTGCAGTTCCCTGGGTCATCCAATTTCCCCTTCTTGAAAATGGGGTTATATTAACCTTTTTCCCTTTTTCCTTTTTTATATCATCTTTTTCCCTTTTAAGTTGCTGGATAGTGTTGAGCAGGGCTCTGTAGGCGTAGGCCAAACCCTAGCACGTTGCCATGATTTGTCCCTCTCTGGTATGACCAGGATGACAACACACCTCATTTAAGTGTTTTACTAGTGTTTCCAGATTTTGCAGTTGTTCACGGGTGAAATTCCAAAGCACTGGAGGGGCCCACTGGCCTAGATATTTGCTCATACTATCCCCCACACCCTGCCACTCATGACTTTCCAGCCTCAGGGAAAATCTCTTGGTCCTCCTATATCGTCGTGTAACCCTAGACAAGACCCAAACCCAACTTTGCTTTACTTTAGAGATCAGATGAAATGGCCATGGGTAAAACACACTCTGTAATGTGTGCCGACATGGTGATCCCCATCACAATCAGACAGGTCTCAAGAGTACCCAAAGGCCATTCAAAACCTTCAGAACTCTCATGATGCTGTAAATATTCTGGTGGGGGAGCTGGGAATGTAAGGGAATGTCTCCTTCATAGGTTGACCACCCTAGGAGGAAACAAAAGATGTGCAATTGCTGAACACTTCCATTATATACCTTCCAAAGTACAGAGGTGAAGACCAGACTGGGAACGCAAGCCAGATCAGTTTCATTATCAATGAGCCTATTGTATTAAGAGTCATTACCATAAAGTACAGCAAAACAAGAACCTTAGCCCAGGCCCCCCAGCCAATAAACATTAAAACAGCAAATACCATCTGTAAGTAAGGTACAACATGCTGAAACTATGAGATCAAGAGCAACAACTTTGAGAGCCAATAAATCAGCATTGTGACGAGTGACTATGAATCTGAAATAATGATTGCTTATCACAAATACGATTAGACACACTCTGGTCAGGTCTGTCGTTATCTTACCAATAATAATAATGATAAGGGAAATAACAAGGGAAGAGAATATAACCACTCACCACCTGCCAACCGATACCCAGCCTGACCTGAGCAGTGATCTAGCCCTTCCGGGTAACTCCCTCAAGTTTAAATACTGGGCATGACATGCTGTGGTATGGAATATCCCTTCATCTCGTTTGGATCAGGTGTCCTGTCTCTGCTTCCTCCTGGCTTCCCCTCCTCCCTGACTCAGAAAGTCCTTGGTCAGAGTAATCATTTCTTAAAAACAACTAAAAACATTGATCTTATCAGCGTTGTTCCCAGGCTGAAAGTCAAAAACACAGCACTGCACCAGCTACTAAGAAGGAAAAAACTTACTGCAACTGCTGAACCCAGGACTGTATCTTATCCCTTTATTCCCTTGCTCTAGGTCCAACTCCTCTGAATTGTAAGATGCAATTCACTCAGGGCTACAGGGCAGGCTGAGAGAAAAAGCTTTATTGGACCCCATGTCATAGAAGGCATAAACCTGCTCTCTGCAAAACAGTGAGGTGTCTTTTCGTGTTCAGCCACCTTTGAGCAGGATTTGTTTGTTTTTCCAAAAGAAGAAAAGGTAGAAGCGTAGAAAGGCCCTGCCCTGGCTGCTGAGAACAGAAAAGGGTCCTTTTAGATGCCCAAACACCTGGACCCCTCTCTGGGGTCTGTGGGACCAGGGTAGAGTCGGCTCCTTGGGCAAACTTGCATTTGCTGTTTCTTATGCTATCACACCTTCTGTGAGCAGTGGAGGCCTGTTCCAGTCCAAGGAAGAGGACACACATCCCCTTTTACTGCAAATGTCTTTAACCACAGTTGTGCACAAGTTTGGCTGTACAAGAAATTCTCTAATACATTGAAACATTAACATGCAAGTAGGTACTAGACAGCACTAAGCAGCTCTCAGAGCCTCTAATTTAATGTGATGAACCAAAAGATTTCACAGCTAGAGGTTGGGCGGAGAAGTGATTCAGAGCAGCCCCGTGGGGAAGGACTTAGGGGTGTTGGTTTATGAGAAACTGAACATGAGCGGCAGCATGAGCTCTCAGCCCAGAAAGCCAACCGTATTCTGGGCTGCATCAAAAGGAGCGTGACCAGCAGGTCAAAGGAGGCGATTCTTCCCCTCTACTCTGCTCTTGTGAGACCCCACTTGGAGTACTACGTGCAGTTCTGGTGTCTTCAACATAAGAAAGACTGTTGGAACAAGTCCAGAGGAGGGCTGTGTAGGAGTTAGGTGAACAATAAAATGTCCTCTGCTGAAGGTACTGTTAAGAATCCTTATTTGCTAGACTTTCAATAATTAAAATCTGCCGAAATAAATTATTCCTTGATGTCCTAAGTTAATTATGTAAAAAATATATTATTGTTGGTGACTCCCTTGTTTTGATGATGATATTGAGTCTGACACCTAAAAGCCACTCTTCAAGAAGAATTTGAGCGTGCAAGGAATAAGCATTGCAACAGCATTACCTTGCTTTTTTGTTAATAACTACCAGCCCTTCTACAATGCTTTTCTATCACTGGTTTAGGAGTTTAAAAATGACCACTCAAAACCTTTACTTGTATTTTAAAGATAAGGAAACTGAGGCACAAAAAGAAACAATTTATCTAAAACCTCCCAGCAAGCCAGTGGCAGAATATGGAGCAGAACTCATTTCTGCATTAATGCTTTCAGGTCCGAAGAAAATCAAAGAATGAATAGTAATGAAAGGGAACCCAAGTCAGTGGCTCTGCCTTAGAAACCATCCTGTATTCTCACAGGTTGTGACTTCTCAAGCAGATTGTGGATCCTGGCAAGGCAATCTGAGGAGAGTTGCACCAATTCTGTAGTATCACCACAGAAAAGAGTTGCAGAACATGCCAGTAGGAAGAAAACATTAATGATAAAACTTTTCTAAAGGCAGAAGAGGCTAGGCTAGGCCAGGAAAAAAAACCCAACAAACAGAAAAACAACAAAAAACCACCACCACCAAAAACAACAACAAAAAAAAACCCCCACAAAACCCCAAACCCATAAAATTAGCTTTCAAGCAACTTCCTGCTCAAGAATCTAATAGGAACAGTATCTTAGATTCATCTGCCCTGTCTACAGTTTTGAGTGTGTGGCTGTTATGGATGTATTTGAAAGCCAGCCCTGCAGTGATTTAACGAATTGTGTTACAGATTGGTACTATATATCTTGAAAAAAAATTGAAACATGGGACAAAACTTTCACAAAATCCTCCATTGCTTAAAAATAATTAATGTAGATATATAACAGTTTTGCCCAAAGGCATACTGCAACTCAGTAGCAGAGCTGGCTGTCAAAGTCAACAGAGTTGTTTTGGGGTTGTTTTACTACACTTCTATTAGAAGCTTCCATTCTGCAGTCCACATTTTGTATTCTCCTTTTAATTTGTTTATCCAGGAGAAAACCAAGCTTTTCCTGAAGAATTTTTTATTTTATATTCCTCTTCAAGATATTCAGAGGATTTGCTTCCCGGGAAACTATGGAGCCATCATTTTGTAAAGGTTATTTGAGCATTTGTTCACTAATACAGGTCTGCTGAATCAAAGCAACTGGTTGACAAACAGAGGCTCCACTCTAATACAAGTAAATCCAAACAAGTCATAAAACTTCTACAAACATATGAAGGAAAAACACCTAAGTGGAAGACAAGATGCTGACCTCATCCAACTCCTGCTGAAGATAGGGGAGCAGCACTGCCTATCACTGCACAGGCACTGAGCCTAGCACAGGCCTGTCTTTTTCTAGAGATAAGCTGACTTTTTTTTTTTGATGGGAAAGAACAAAACAGAAACCACTGGCAACAACATCTCATCTTCTGCAATATGCCTGAGGCTCACTGTACAAATAAGCTTTCCATTTGCATCTTCCTAATGCTATTTTTAGAACATACTGGCAGCGCCAGATGTCTCTTTCAAAGGCTGGACTCTTCAGAGCTGGAGTTAAGATTTATAACCATGTGCTTGCTGGCCATGGATGTTGAAGATGACAGGTTTGTGGGAAAAGCCCCCATTGTTAAGATGACATTGTTCAAAAAACTGTTTAGAATAGTTACTCACAGCATCTTGAGTATTTCAACATAACATCCAAGGATCCTGTCTGCCTGGGCACTCAGCTCAATGCTCATGGTGCTGCAGGTAGGACTGACCATCAAGCAGTCAATCAGGTTGGACTCACTGTCATTGCCAACGTTGGCTATCATCTTCTGATTAGCTGTGTTGTTGTACTCCACTTCCACATGAATTTCATTTGAAGTGACAATAACTGGTTTGAGACAGGATTTAGTCAAGATGGCCTCTTGAGAGACCAGGTCAGGACTTGTGTGAAGAAGGCGGAGTGGCAGATTAGTCTTTCGGTCACATTGCTGCTGGCAGCCATTCCTGATTTCCTTCAGGCTCGGTGAATTGTCTCGGCTGAATTTAAAATGTAAACAAATAATTTCAATAGACAGACATAGCAGCAGAGAGCAGGAGAGAGAGTTCAACACTGAGAAGCCAAGATCTTTTGCAATTTCTCACTGCATTTCACCCCAGCCCACTGAATTGCTTTCTTCCATGTAATTGAATTACTGAAATAAATCAAAAATATTAAAAGGCTCCAATAGGACTGTTCTGCAGCCCCTGTTCTACAAAGATTCAAGCTTTTCATTACTCTAATTGACATGCCAGTTTAGTATAAAGGTGAACTTTCCCATCCAAATTGTGCAAAACTGTAACAGAATCCATGTCCAATTATGTATCTGTCTACAGTACATGGCCAGACATTTGTCTGCAGCCCTTGCGTCTGGAATTTTTGTTAGACATTAAGCAGCCCCTGTCCATGCTCTACAATAAGGAAAGTCAGATAGGCATAAACAAACAGAAAACATAGCAGAGGGGAACCCTCAGTGTCTACTGGAAACTGGCTTGTGTCTCAAGACCTGTGGCATCTATTTTATGGTAAGTCAAGAATCAAATTTTCCACAATAATGGAGACAGCATTGTGAAACCAGCTCACATTCAAAGCTGTAGATACACAGGGATTTCACACCACCCCTCCTTCAAGATCTAACCTTTCCCTTTGCTTTAGGTGTAACATACACTTCATATGCCAGAAAGGGAGCAAACTGGACACTGCTCTGGGTAGTGCTTACTTCACAAAGACTCTTATTGAGCACTTTCATCTGCTGTTGGCCTGAAAAGGATGGTTATGGCTGCAGTCTGCCTTAGAGAAATATCTCAACAGTGGTCAAGATCAGCATGCTGGTCTGTTGAACATCTGGCTGGTGAACTTCATCCTGGAAGTTACTGCAGCTTGCAGTAACTGCTGAGCTCCTTGCAGCACCAGCACTGACCCTATTTTCCAGCATGGGAGCTAAAGATGTGCAATAAAAGATTGTCATGCTCACTGCCCCAAAACATACCGCAGTGAGTACAAGTGAATGAAAGTTCAGCATCTTTCAGGTTTTCAAGCACAGAGCTTGAAATATAATCACATATCTCCAAAAACATGCATGTGATTGACCAGAACTCCCACATGTAACGCTAGCAATGAAAAGACACGCTCTCACATACCCACACCCATGCGCATACTGATCTTGTTTACAGATGCCATGAGTTTGGAAGTGAGTAACATGCAGTCAACTGGGAATTCATACTAACCTGTTGATAAATTCCTCGTAACATGAATAAATGGCTGCTAAGCAGACGGCTACAATATTTGGCAGGACTCTGGGATGGGGGCATTGTCCAGTTGGACCATGCATGCTGAAAAACAAAACCCAAGGTAAAATAATTGTAAAGATTTCTGTGGGCAAAAGCAGTCAGACAGAATGGGATGCCAGAACTGGATAGACTGCTTGGGAAACTTCAGAAGGGCCATAACAGAGTTATTTTAACCATGTAAATCCCTACCCAATGGCCTTGTTTATGAAATGTATCTCTACAGTCCCCCCCCAAAATTTCACCATGACTGAGCATTATGTGGTCTCAAGTTAATGGGAATCTCTTTGGAGAGGCTCTGAGTCTAAATGCATAAAAAGAATGTACACACAGCCAAGTTCATTTGCTTCCGGTGTGTAACTAGGCAGAAAACACCAGCCATATTTTGAGAATTAGTTTTAGTTTTAAAATAAAAAAGAAAATAATAAAAAAGAAACTTCAGCAACACTGCCTCATGGACTCTTCTAATTTATTTGCTGTTTGCCAGTACCAAAAAGCACCGACTACTCTTAACAACAAGAAAAGAGATGAGCAGGACTGTGAGAAGTAACAGTGTCGTGGTTTAAGCCCAGCATGTAAATAGGACTGGAAATGCACCATAAATTAAATGTAACTAACCTATGAATAAAATTCTTCACCACTTCCATTCCAGCATTCAGCTCATTCAAAGCCAGAATATACTCCTGAGTAAACAGCCGCAACAGAGGGCACTTCCCAAAATCCTGTCCAAAAAGCAGAGACTTGGTGAAGATAGTGAAACATGGCTGCAATGGACATCAAAACTGTGGGTTTTCAAAAGAAATAAACTCAAACACAACCAAATTCACTTTGTATTATGCTGACAGCTTCAAGAGCACAGTATCACTCCATGCTGAAGTAATGTTCTTCCCACTAATAATGGCATGCTTGCCAATTCTCCTCTTTCCCCTATACCCACCTTGAAACAAAAGACACTTTTAATGAAACAAAACAAAACCCCATCTGCACTTATATTTCTTTTATACACTTCACTTCACACCTTTATTTTGAAATGAAATTTTTATTGTCTTGCAAATTTGCTTACACTCATAACTCCAAGTTTTTTTGAAATGCAACTAAAAATAATTTTTTACTTCCATTTTTTACATTCTATCTATTCTGGATTTTGAGAAAATGTTTCTGACATGCAATGAATAAGCAATCAAGTATGAAACTAGAGACCAGTTCTTTCTCCAGGGGTTTTATTCCAGCGACAATGTGAATTTGACAGGTGAGCTCACTTTCTTCAAATCCTCCAGTCAGAAAAGCACCTGCTAACTAAAATCCCGCATCTCCTCACATCACCTGATATTTTTAGATGTAAAAGTGTTCCAGCACATTTCTTCACATTTACACAGGTGTAACCTTATTATACAGGTGGTACTGAACCTCAAAGATAAATTTAAAGTGGTGAACAAGGCCCACTGAGGACAAACAAGCCCTCCCAGTTATCTCTCAAGCAGCTGGCTGTGGAAAAAGAGTCATCCTGAAAAAATAAATTGCAACTGAAATTTAAAGAAATGCCACAAGGGGTAACAAACTGGAGGTCTGTAAAAGGGAGGATACACTCCCAAATCACTGAAACCTTGTTATTTATTTTGGTTTCAGGCACTTCTATAGCACAACCTATATAAACATCTCAAAGGTTTTACAGCTACAGAAAATTACCAAAAATGCCTAGGCAGAACCACATCTTCAAGTCTAAGTGTCACTCTTTGATAGCACTGAATGGCTACCTGGGAAGTTTATCCAGCAAAGGGACCGTGAGTGATTCCACAGTTGGTATTGCAATTAAAATCATCTGTCGTGGTTTAAGCCCAGCTGGTAACTCAGAACCACGCAGTCAATCGCTCACTCCTCCCTCTTCTTCCCCCCTGCTCCTGGAGGGATTGGGAGAAGAATCGAAAGAATGCAAATCCCATGGGTTGAGATAAGAACACTCCAGTAACTAAGGTATAATACAAAACTACTACTACCACCAATGATAATAATGATAAGGGAAATAATAAGGGGAGAGAATATAAAACTAAAAGAGGAAAAGGAAAAAAAACAACAATAAACAAGTGATGCACAATGCAATTGCTCACCACCCGCTGCCCAATACCCAGCCCAACCTGAGCAGCGATCTGGGCCTTCTGGGTGACTCCCCTAGTTTATATACTGGGCATGACGTGCTGTAGTATGAAATACCCCTTTGGCTAGTTTGGGTCTGGTGTCCTGTCTCTGCTTCCTCCCGGCTTCCCCTCCTCCCTGGCAGAGCATGAGACTGAAAAGTCCTTGATTGGAGTAAGCATTTCTTATTAACAACTAAAAACATCAGTGTGTTATCAGCATTGTTCTCAGACTAAAGCCAAAACACAGCACTGCACCAGCTACTAAGGAGAAAAATAATTTACAGATGAACCCAGGACAAACTTCTCCAAGCTAGCCAAGTTCCTGTAACATGTGCACTCACCATGTTGTGTTTGAGAATCCTCTGTACTGCTGGTGTGAACACTTCTATCACAACCATGGACCGCGGGCGCTCTCGGCAGTGCTGTAATGAGTAACAAGTCATTTTGTGAGCTGCGGAAATCATGAAAATGGGTGTCCCCTGGTTTTGCACCTCATGCATGGATTACTCCAAAATTAACAAAATCCAAGGGCTAAATTAATCTTTCCTGGGATTAGGGTACTTTTAACGCTGCTTCTAATGGAAAATTACCATGGGAGCTTATGAACTACATGAATTCCTTTCCCTGCTGCCCATTCTCCTCAAAAGTCACTGAAATGTAGAATTTTTGAGACTTCTACCCCTTTTAAAACTTGCCAGCAGTTTTAAAAGAAAACGGGTCATCATGACTATGCAGTCTGATGCATGAAGCATATGGATCTATTTATCATAATGGTGCTGTTAACCATTTGGTTGTTGACCAAAAACTGAAATCAATTTGGGCATGAGTTAAGGCACTATAGGAAAAAAAAAAAACAGCCACCCCCTCAAAGAACTACATTCATAGAAAATTGTTTCAGAAAGCAAAGCTGTTCTGATACCTTGCAGAAGAATTCACAGAGGTCAGGAGGAGGATGGTTGTTTTCCAGCAAAGGTGCAGTTGTCTTTAAAAAGAAAGAGAGAGAACAATTTAGAGGATTGCAACTGGAGTAAGCATCTTGCAGGGAAATATTTTGCTTGAGGGAAAAAAAAAGCAGCTCACTTTTAAAAAGGAATGACAAAAGCACCAATAGAGAAATTAGAGATGGGCTGTGTGTTTATTTTACATGTGTGTTTATTTTGCATGTAAGCTCAAGCACACCTTTGCTATGAATTCTTTGTGAAATTTTGCCTTTAACTATATCAGTGTAATATATAACACACAGCAAAAGAAGCACAATTTTTATAATGGCTTAAATAAAAAAAGGAGCAGGCCAATTGTTTCAGGATGTAATACTGCAAGGATGAATCAGACTCTCTGTTTCAGTTACAACATCTCCCCAAAAGAAAAAAAAAACAAAACCACACACATCCTTACATCCTTTATGAAAGAGTTCGAGCTCTTTTTGTGAGAAATAAGTCACTACAAGTACCATAGCACTGTTCTTACCTTGGTGGAACCTATTTATCAAAATCAAGCATCTAACTTTTTGCAAGTTGAGATCAACCATTCCTTCTTTGTTGCTACGCAAACCAATGTACTTACACTCAGTAAATACATTAGAGCTCATACATGCCACTGAGGGTGTAATGAACTTATGTGGTTGTTATTTCCTTGGTAAATTAGAAAATGGAACTAGAATAATGTATTATCGCTTTGTGATACTGCCTTCTGGCTTTTCAAGTCATGAGCTAAAGTGATTCTCAGTTCCCATTTAAAAAGAAAGACTCTAAATACAGTGGATAGGACACCGTATTAAGCAAGTGAACACCAGATATTTAATCTGAATGGCATCAGGAGTTTTACTAAGGCAGCCTGCTTTGTGTTTTTGCCCTCCCTCTTGTCTCCTTAAGAAGGCCACCTAGTCCAACTTTCCTGCTCACAACAGGGTCACCTTGTATCTTTTATTAAAAAATCCTTCCCCCAAAACAAGTAGTTGTATCTGAGGCCTGAATTGCCCTTGGCACTAGGGTAAAATGAAAGCTGCAGCAGATCTCAAAGAGAAGTAAATACCACTTCAGAAACTTATTTCAGTGGCTGATTCTGGCTAAAATGGTATATCAAGCAGCAGTCACACCTACTGGCAGCTACATGCCACCTTGTAATTTTGCAGAAAGTGTCACAAGGATGTGACAAGATCAGGTGGTGGTGAGGTTCTATATAAGACTACTGGGTAAATCTGGAAATTGCCTGTCCTGGGTTCAGCAGTAGCAGTCATGTTTTTTCCTTTGTGGTAGCTGGTGCAGTGCTGTGTTTTGACTTCCAGGCTGGGAACAGTGTTGGTGAAGCCGATGTTTTTGGTTGTTGCTAAGTGATGTTTACCCTGACCAAGGACTTTGTGAGGCTCATGCTCTGCCAGGGAGGAGGGGAAGCTGTGAGGAAGCAGAGATGGGGCGCCTGACCCAGGCTAGCCAGGGAGGTATTCCATACCACAGCACGTCATGCCCGGGGTGGGGGTAACTGGGAGTTACCAGGAAGGACACAGGCTTCCGGGTGGAACTCGTTTCTTGGCCGGTGGTATCGTATTCTCTTCCCTTGTTATTTTCCCTTATCATTGTTGTAGTTGATAGTAGCGGTGGTGATTTGTGTTGTACATTGGTTGCTGGACTGTTCTTGTCTCAACCCGTAGGAGTTGCACTCTTTCGATCCTCCTCCCCATTCCTCCGGGAGTAGGGAAGGGGTGAGCCCCGGTAGGGGGGGGACGACGTCCCTTGATTGTTGTCAGCTTGGCCCCACTCACTGGGAGTGAGTGAACAAGTTGCCTGACTGGGTTTAAACCACGACAGTTCTTTTTGACGCCCAACGTGGGGCACGAGGGGTTGAGATAAGAACAGATCTGACTGGATTAATAGTCACTCATCACAATGCTGATTTATTGGCTCTCAAGGTTGTTCCTCTTGATCTCACAGTTTCAGTATATCATATCTTACGCCCATCCGGTATTTGCTGTATTAGTGTTTTTCAAGTGTGGGGCTTGGGCTAAGGTTTTTGTCCCATTGTACTTTATGGTAATGACTTGTAATACAATAGAATCATTGATCATGAAACTGATCTGGCTTATGTTCCCAGTGTGGTCACCACCTTTATACTTTGGGAGGTTAATGATGGAGGTGCTTAGCAATTACACATTTTTTTCTCCTTCTCAGGTGCTCAACCTGTGAAGGAGACATCCTTTTACCCTCCCAGTCGTCCCCCCAGACCATTTACATTTGAGAGTTTTGAATTTTTTGAATGGCCTTTTAATGCTGTTGAGACTTGTTTGCTGATGGTGATGGGAATCACCATGCTAACACGCATACAGAGTGTGTTTTGCCCATGACTGATTTCAAGAGTTAAGCAGAGTCAGGTTTGAGTCTTGTCTGGGGTCAAATGACGATGTAGGAGGACCAAGAGATTTTCCCTGAGGCTGGACAGTCATGAGGGGCAGGGTGTGTGGGATTGTATGGCCAAGTATCTAGGTCAGTGGGCCCCTCCAGTACTTTGGAATTTCACTACCGAACAACTGCAAAATCCAGAAGA
The DNA here is from genome assembly GCF_028554395.1 of Pezoporus wallicus. Lineage (NCBI taxonomy): Eukaryota > Metazoa > Chordata > Aves > Psittaciformes > Psittacidae > Pezoporus > Pezoporus wallicus. Next base: position 18,902 of record NW_026641756.1, on the reverse strand, counting down.
ATTAGTAAAACACTTAAATGAGGTGTGTGGTCATTCTGGCCATACCAGAGATGGACAAATCATGGAAACGTGCTGGGGCTTGGCCTATGCTTACAGGGCCTTGTTCAACACTATCCAGCACCTTCAAAAGGAAAAGAATGTCGGCGGATCTGAGGGCAAAGCAACAGTCGCTACTCAAACTTTGGCTGCAATGAACAGCGCAGCTACCCCAGCGGCAAGTACAGCAGCTGCTCAAACTTCAACTGCAACAGACAGCGCGGTTACCCCAGCTCCAAGCACAGTAGCTACACCACCCCCAGCAACAAGTACAGTCGCTACTCAAACCACAGTGATAATCACTGCAGCCAAACCAGAGGACCAATTCGTACCAATATCGGTTGCCCCTGTACGCAAGAGAACAAGCAAAAAGGAGGCAAGAAGGGTGAAGCGAGATGAAGAACCAATGAATTCACCACCCGGTCCAGAATCTGATCAGGAGTCATCATCACATGACGAAGAAGAAGAAGAAGAGGCAACTTCTCGACCTCGGACCTCAACCGAGCTGCGGAATATGCGAAAAGATTTTACCTGTCAACCAGGGGAGCACATCATCACCTGGTTACTCCGATGCTGGGACAATGGGGCCGATGGTCACGAACTAGAAGGTACAGAAGCCAAGCAGCTGGGATCACTTGCTAGAGAAGGGGGAATTGACAAAGCAATTGCAAGAGAGAAAAAGTCCCTCAGCCTTTGGAGGCGGCTCTTGGCAGCTGTGAAAGAAAGGTTTCCGTACAAGGACGATGTTACGAAGCGTTCGGCCAAGTGGACTACTATAGACAAAGGCATCCAGTCTCTGAGGGAATCGACCATCGTAGAGATGCTCTATCACATCAAGCGGAATAACGGGGATACACCTATAGATCCAGATGAAGTTGAATGTACATGACCCATGTGGCGAAAACTTACACGGAATGCACCGTCATCATATGCCCATTCACTGGCAACAGTAACCTGGAATGACATAGCACCACTAACAGTGGATGAAATGGTTCATAAACTCCGAGAGTTTGAAGACAATCTCACCCCTTCCATCATCTCAGCTGTGAAAAAACTGTCCCAGGACCTCAGAAAATTGAGTCAGACAATGGGACTCATTTCCGGAATAACCTTATAGATATTTGGGCCAAAGAGCATGGCATTGAGTGGGTATATCACATCCCCTACCATGCACCAGCCTCTGGGAAAATCGAACGGTACAATGGGCTCTTAAAAACTACACTGAGAGCAATGGGTGGGGGAACTTTCAAGCATTGGGATACACACTTACTAAAGGCCACCTGGTTGGTCAACACCAGAGGATCTGCCAACAGGGCTGGACCAGCCCAGTCAGAACTTTTACATATTGTAGAGGGGGACAAAGTTCCCGTGGTGCATATGAAGAATTTGCTGGGGAAGACAGTCTGGGTTATTCCTGCTTCAGGTAAAGGCAAACCCACTCGTGGGATTGCTTTTGCTCAGTGTCATGGTTTAAACCCAGTCAGGTAATTCGTTCGCTCACTTCCCCCCCTTTCTTGCCCTCCCCCTGCTCTCAGAGGGAGGGAGAGGAGAATCAAAAGAATGCAACTCCCACGGGTTGAGATAAGAACAGTTTAGTAACTAAGGTATAACACAAATCACTACTGCTACCACCAATGATAATAATGATAAAGGAAATAACAAGGGAACAGAATACAACACCTCACCACCCGCTGACCGATAACTCGCTCCCCAAGCCCGACCAAGCTCCGACCGATACCTCCTCCAACCCTGCAGTCTCCCAGCCCTTCCGGCTAACTCCCAGTTACATCCTGGGCATGACGTGCTGTGGTATGGAATAGCTCTTTGGTCAGTTTTGGGTCAGGTGTCCTGTCTCTGCTTCCTCCCAGCTTCCCCTCCTCCCTGGCAGAGCATGAGGCTCACAAAGTCCTTGGCCAAACCAAAACATCTCTATCAGCTCTGTTCCCGAGCCGAAAGTCAAAACACTGCACTGCACCAGCTACCAAGGAGGAGAAACATGACTGCTACTGCTGAACCCAGGACACTCAGGGACCTGGATATACTTGGTGGGTAATGCGGGAAGATGGGGAAGTCCGATTTATACCTCAAGGGGATTTGATATTAGGGGAAAACAGCCTGTGAACTCAACTGTATGCTGTTGCCTGCTGTGTAATGCTTTTATAGCCCATCAACTAGATGTCTCCAGGTCACCAGCGACTGGCCCTGACTTCCCTCCAGCCATCATCCCAACAGAGAATGAACTTTGAACATCATGGACCGAATGGACTCGGCAGCATTATAGGGATTGGTCCATGCACTAAGAAAATGATTTTTTCCTCTTGGTCTGTATGTATATGGATGTATATATGTGGGAGAGCGATGGTGTATTGAAAATGTGGGATCTGATCACGACGTGAATGGTATGGAATAAGGGGTGGATAATGTCCTGGGTTCAGCAGTAGCAGTCATGGTTTTCCTTTTTGGTAGCTGGTGCAGTGCGGTGTTTTGACTTCCAGCCTGGGAACAGTGTTGGTGAGGCCGATGTTTTCGGTTGTTGCTAAGTGATGTTTACCCTGACCAAGGACTTTGTGAGGCTCATGCTCTGCCAGGGAGGAGGGGAAGCTGTGAGGAAGCAGAGATGGGGCGCCTGACCCAGGCTAGCCAGGGAGGTATTCCATACCACAGCACGTCATGCCCTGGGTGGGGGGTAACTGGGAGTTACCAGGAAGGATACGGGCTTCCGGGTGGGACTAGTTTCTTGGCCAGTGGTATCGTATTCTCTTCCCTTGTTATTTTCCCTTATCATTGTTGTAGTTGATAGTAGCGGTGGTGATTTGTGTTGTACGTTGGTTGCTGGACTGTTCTTGTCTCAACCCGTAGGAGTTGCACTCTTTCGATCCTCCTCCCCATTCCTCCGGGAGTGGGGAAGGGGAAAGCCCCGGTGCGGGGGGGGGACGGCCCTTGATTGTTGTCAGCTCGGCACCACTCACTGGGAGTGAGTAAACAAGTTGCCTGACTGGGTTTAAACCACGACATTGCCAGGGACTGAAATTAAATTACAGTGATGGGGAACCAAGTTCCACCTTTTTGATAAATTTTTGAGATTTTATATTTTGTTGCACAAAGAGATGCCATATGACTCACTTATTTCTATGTCTAAAAAAGTGCAAACTAAAAAAAGTTGAGGAAGATATTTTTATAAATAAATTAAGCAGGGGGTTAAACTGCAATGACACATACACATATCCACACTTACAAAAACAATCACTTGCTCACATACCATCAGCAATGGAGACATTCTGTATATGGTAGCATTAGCCCCTCAGAAAACTACTAAGCCAAAGGGTTTTAGAGGGCAAGTCTGGCCCTTGTTCTCATGGGGGACTTCAACCACCCTGACATCTGTTGGAAGGACGGTACGGCCCAGCACAAAAAATCCAGGATGTTCCTCGATTGTGTGAAAGACAACTTCCTTCTGCAAGTAATAGAGGAGCCAACAAGGAGAGGTGCCATGCTTGACTTCGTGCTCACTAACAGGGAAGGGCTCATTGGAAATGTGACGTTCCAGGGCAGCCTTGGATGCAACGATCATGACATGGTAGAATTTGAGATCCTCAGGACAGGGAGAAGAGTGTGCAGCAAGATCACTGCCCTGGATTCCAAAAGAGCTGACTTTGGCCTCTTCAGGAACCTGCTCAGTAAGGTTCCAAGGGATATAGCCTTAGAGGGCGGGGGGGGCCAAGACTCTTGGTTGATATTCAAGGATCATCTGCTGCAAGCTCAGGAGTGTTGCATCCCAACTAGAAGGAAGTACAGCAGGAGGGCCAGGAGACCTCCTTGGATGGATAAGGAGCTGCGGAGGAAAATTCAAAAGAAAAAAGAGGCTTATAATAAGTGGAAGCAAGGACAGGCGGCCTGGGAAGAGTACAGGGATGTTGCTCAGGAAGCTAGGGACCAGGTTAGGAAAGCTAAGGCCCAGTTAGAATTAAACTTGGCTAGGGATATTAAGGATAACAGGAAGGGATTCTACAGGTACATAGCAAATAAAAAACAGACTAGGGAGAACATAGGCCCCCTCTGGAAGCTCTCGGGAGAACTAGCTACACAGGATTTGGAGAAGGCTGAGGTTCTGAATGACTTCTTTGCCTCGGTCTTCACTGGCAAAGGCTCTGACCACACCACCCAAGTCTTGGAAGGCAGATGCAGGGACTGTGAGAATGAAGACCATGCGCCCACTGTAGGAGAGGAACTGTTTTGAGACCATGTTAAAAATCTGAACGGGCACAAGTCCATGGGTCCTGATGAAATCCATCTGTGGGTCCTAGTGGAGCTGGTGAATGAAGTTGCTAAGCCACTGGCCATCATATCTGAGAAATCATGGCAGTCAGGTGAAGTTCCCGATGACTGGAAAAAGGGAAATATAACCCCCATTTTCAAGAATTACAGACCAGCCAGTCTCACCTCTGTGCCTGGCAAAATCTTGGAGCAGATTCTCCTGGAAGGCATGCTAAGGCACATGAAAATCAACAAGGTGGTTGGTGACAGCCAGCATGGCTTCACTAAGGGGAAATCCTGCCTGACCAATTTGGTGTCCTTCTATGATGGGGCTACAGAACTGATGGGCAGGGGTAGAGCAGCTGATGTCATCTACCTGGACTTGTGTAAAGCTTTTGACACTGTCCCACACTACTGTCTCTAAATTGGAGAGAGACATCAATTTGAGGGATGGACCACTCGGTGGATAAAGAACTGGCTGGATGGCCGCACACAAAGAGTCATGGTCAGTGGCTCAATGTCCAGCTGGAGACCAGTAACGAGTGGTGTCTCTCAGGGATCGGTGTTGGGACCGGTCTTGCTTAACATCTTTGTCGCTGACATGGACAGTGGGATTGAGTGTGCCCTCAGCAAGTTTGCCGATGACACCAAGCTGTGTGGTTCGGTTGATACGCTGGAGGGAAGGACTGCCATCCAGAGGGACCGTATCCTGGGCTGCATCAAAAAGAGCATGACCAGCAGGTCGAAGGAGGTGATCCTGCCCCTCTACTCTGCTCTTGTGAGACCTCACCTGGAGTATTGTGTGCAGTTCTGGTGCCCTCAACATAAAAAGGACATGGAACTGTTGGAACAAGTCCAGAGGAGGGTCACAAGGATGATCAGAGGACTGGAGCACCTCCCGTATGAAGATAGGCTGAGAAAGTTGGGGCTGTTTAGCCTGGAGAAGAGGAGGCTGCGTGGAGACCTCATAGCAGCCTTCCAGTATCTGAAGGAGGCCTATAGGGATGCTGGGGAGGGACTCTTCATCAGGTACTGTAGTGATAGGAGAAGGGGTAACGGGTTAAAATTTACGCAGGGGAAGTTTAGATTGGATATAAGGAGGAAGTTCTTTACTGAAAGGGTGGTGAGGCACTGGAATAGGTTGCCCAGGAAGGTTGTGAATGCTCCATCCCTGGCAGTGTTCAAGACCAGGTTGGACGAGGCCTTGGGTGATATGGTTTAGTGTGAGGTGTCCCTGCCCATGGCAGGGGTTTGGAACTTGATGATCTTAAGGTCCTTTCCAACCTTAACTACTCTATGATTCTATGATTTTTTTTGACTATTTCAGGTTCATATATAGATGTGAACATTGCACTGTGGAGCCTAGTAAGGAGGCCATTAACCCTCAACATGCTGTTCTTGACAAGGAAATGATATTGTTACTCATTTATGAAACAATAAAAGAGAAATGACAAAACCACAGAAATCCCAGTAGAACAAATGAGTGCAATCCTGCTGAAGTTCACCAGCATTGGTGGAAACATTTTCATATTTGCCTGCTTCACTGGGGCAGAGGCAAGCATTAACAGAAGTATTAACAAACAATACAGATTTGTCCTTGGATTTTCTCAGAAAGATACTCACCACAATAATGTTCTCATGGTCTTGAGTGGTTAAGTTGTTCTGAAAGAGTTGAGCAGAAGAAATGACTAAGCAAAGAGTACTCTCAGTTGGCACATCAGCATACACAGTCCTCTTGGCTACCACCCGATACAAGCAGAAAAGCTCAAGACTGCAAATGCTTATTTTCATAATGAAAATCATTGCCTTGAAACCGTTCTCTTAAAGAATGTGGTATACTCTCTGATATGAGGCCTTGTGCAAGCTTCCATTTATCCCTCAGCACATTCGGATCCAAAAGCTGAGCGTACAAACACCAGGATGCCAGAGTAGGTCTCAATCATTTGAAAATTTGAAAAACTGAAGGCAGCAATGCATTTCTCAAAAATGTTTTCTTACGACAGGCTGTATCTTTTGTGTGCGTGTGGTTTATTTTTTTGTGTTTTTTTTTCCCTACAAAAATTAATAATGGGATTGTTGTGTTGCATACCATTTGTTGGCAAACTAACTGCTGCAGTTTTTCTGAAATTCCTTCTTCAATCATAGAACCAGTGAAAGCCAATAAATTTACTGGAAGTCACCTATGCTACCACATGAGTAAAAGAGATTGCTTTTGGCTTTCTCAGCAGCATGATCCATTCAGAGGTTATAGAGTTGTGAGTTGCTAAGATCTTTGCTTACTGCAAGAAAAGCAGCTAGCAACATTTTTGCTATCACAAATCTTTGTACATCAGAACTGACATGAAAAACCTGCTTGGCATTACATTTCCTGTCCATGAAAAGTTAATTATTTCAAATAGATGCCATAAAAGGAGGATAGATACTGCTGAACCTCTGAAGAACAACTTTTTTTTTGTTTTTTTTTTGACAGAACTGGTAATAATAAGTAGCTGCATAATAAATTTATTGGTATATTCATTATTTCTACAAGAATTATCAGTCATGGAAACAAAGCCAATGGAAGTCCAAGGGAGGTTTGTCACTGACTTGAAATAAGATCTGAATCAGATCCATGATAAATTTATCACAAACAATCAACAAAAACAAACAGAAAGCCTCAAGAGAAATGTGTTTTGCTTTGTTTCTAGAAATCTACCTAATAAGTGTCAAATTCTCCTTCTCCCCAGCAATTACAAATTCCACTCAAGTCAGCAGAAGTCAGGAGCAGACTCAAAGGCAGAATTTTGAAAGCCCAAGTTAAAACAAAATCCGCCACAAACTTTTAATTGTTTGTCTCTCATCTAAATGGACAGTGTCTTGCAGGATCACTACTGAGGTCATACCTCTGAGAACAGCTTTGAGACAATCTCAAGTGGTGCTTGGTGAATGGAGTCATCCTGAAGCGGAGATGTCAGCGTCATGTCCACCAGTGACCTGATCTCCTTCAACACCACCTCCCAGCGGCTGGGGTTACTGAGCACCTTCTTGTACTTGTAAATCTTCTTCTGCAAGAAAAATGAAAGGGTCATGCTGACACCAACATGAACCCCTTGAAACAAGTGAGTGAATATGTGCTTCCTACATGCAACTGCCAAGTGGGCTGCTTTGTATTTTGAGTTTGGCTTTTCTGTTTGCTGAAAAGCTGTACTTGAAACATTTAAATGTGTCCTAGGTTCAGCGGTAACATTCATTTTTCTCCTTCTTAGTAGCTGATGCAGTGCTGTGGTTTTGACTTTCAGCCTGGGAACAACACTGGTAACACCGATGTTTTCAGTTGTTGCTAAGTAATGTTTACTCTGACCAAGGACTTTGTGAGTCTCATGCTCTGCCAGGGAGGAGGGGAAGCTGGGAAGAAGCAGAGACAGGATACCTGACCCAAACTAACCAAAGGGATATAGCACAGCACATCATGCCCAGTATATAAGCTGGGGCAGTTACCCGGGAGGTCTAGATCACTGCTTGGGTCAGGCTGGGTATCGGTCGGTGGGTGGTGAGCGGTTGTATTCTCTTCCCTTGTTATTTCCCTTATCATTATTATTATTGGTGGTGGCAGTAGTGGTTTTGTGTTATGACTTAGTTACTGGACTGTTCTTATCTCAACTCATGGGGTTACATTCTTTCGATTCTCCTCCCCATCCCTCCACGAGTGGGGGGAGGAAGAAGAGGGGGGGGAGTGAGAGAGTAGCTGCATGGTTCTGATTTACCAGCTGGGCTTAAACCACGACAGTTCTTTGTGGCACCCAATGTGGGGCATGAAGGATTGAGATAATGACAGATCTGACCTTAGTGTGTCTAATTGTATTTGTGATAAACTTTAATTGTTTCAGATTAATAGTCACTCGTCACAATGCTGATTTATTGGCTCTCAAAGTTGTTGCTCTTGATCTCAGAGTTTCATCACGTTGTACCTTACTTACAGCCTGTATTTGCTGTTTTAGTGCTTATTGGCTGGGAGACTTGGGCTAAGGTTCTTGTTTCGCTGTACTTTGTGGTAATGATTTATAATACAAAAGACTCATTGAACATGAAACTGATCTGGCTTGCATTCCCAGTGTGGTCATCACCTCTATACTTTGGGAGGTATATAATGGAAGTAGTTAGCAATTACACATTTATTTTCCCCTCCTCGGGTAGTTAACCTATGAAGGAGACATTTCCTCACATTCCCAGCTTCCCCACCAGACTATTTACATCATCATTTGAGAGTTCTGAAGGTTTTGAATGGCCTTTGGGTACCCTTGAGATTACTTAGTTGTTTACTCTGCTCATGGACTTTCTGAGTCTCATGCTCTACCAGGGATGAGGGGAAGCCAGGAGGAAGCAGAGACAGGACACTTGACCCAAAATAGCCAAAGGGGTATTCCATACCACAGCACATCATGCCCAGTATATAAACTGGGGGCTGTTACCCAGAAGGGCTAGATCGACAAAATAGAAACCATGACAAAATGGAGAAGAAAACCATTTTCTTCTGTGGAAGCAATAAAAACCTGATTTCCTTTTTTTCACTTTAAGTTTAAAGCTCCAGAGCATCTTTCTTTCCATCATTTCCTCTTGCAAGCACCCTATTCTCATGGTAATAAGAGGTGCCTGTTATTACAGGGGGAGAGGCCATCAAAGCATCATTCTATCAACACTTTAGTCTACACTGATAATTGATGAATTCACATTCAGAATTAATTAAAATCAATAGCATCAAAGTGCAAAATCCCAGTAAACACACAGGCTTCTTTTTCTGTCTTGAAAGATCCTGAAAAGTCACACTGTCATCCTCTAGTTGTAACAGAAACTAACTTATAAAGTATCCAAGTCTTCCATGCAACAGCATTTCTACTCTCAAGAAAAGCATTCCTGGCTGCCTAACCCCATATGCCCCAGTTATCTGCATGCCCCTGCATTACATATGGACATGCCCAAAGCTATTTCACCAAATGCCCCATCCACAGACCATCAGAAGACAATTCTTACCTCCTCGGCAGCCATGTTGCCACAAATGACTGGAGCAGAGGGTGCTTTGTATTATAAATAATATTCTCTAGAGAAAACCTACTGTTGCAGAATGACTCTAAGAGCAGAACCATAGAGTTCTGGAGGACTGTGCAAGCAAGGCAGGGGGTGGCCCCCACAGGTGGTCGGAGACCGGACCTGGGAGGAGAATGTGGAGGAAGCTGTGGGGGCTAACCAATACTGTTATGCCAAGAAGGAGTGGCTGAATACCACTCCTATATATGTGTGAACTGCGTCACAAATAAACTAGAAGTTGCTTATCACCCATATTGAGTTGGCCTGTCTGCTTCTCCTCGCCGCTTACAAATGGCGCCCGAACAGGGACGCGGACTACAGGGCCCTGGTCACTGGGGACCCGGATTACAGGGCCCCGGCTAGCGGGGACCCGGATTACAGGGCCCCGACTAGCGGGGACCCGGGATACAGGGCCCCGGTCGACGGGGACCCGGATTACAGGGCCCCGGTCGACGGGGACCCAGATTACAGGGCCCCGACTAGCGGGGACCCGGATTACAGGGCCCCGACTAGCGGGGACCCGGGATACAGGGCCCCGACTAGCTAGCGGGGACCCGGAATACAGGGCCCTGGTTTAACGGGGACCCGGATTACAGGGCCCCGGTCGACGGGGACCCGGATACAGGGCCCCGACTAGCGGGGACCCGGGATACAGGGCCCCGGTCGATGGGGACCCGGAACGGCGAGTGAGCGGCACCGGCGGCAGCGGCCGGGAAGCGTGGGCAATGCTGCTGCGGTGGCGTGACGGACCCGGGTGCTTGGACTAACCGAAAGAATCCGCCGCTGGGGCGAACCAGACACTGCTGCGTCGGGAGGCCGATCCGGAGACCGAGGTTACAGGACGACCCAGAAGAAGACGATCCGGAAAAGGCTGGCCATGAAAATGGACCGAGAGGTAGCCCTGGACTTATTACAGTGCTTTTTATAAAAGCGGGGAACTGAGCCCTGGACTTATTACAGTGCTTTTTATAAAAGTGGGGAATTGAGCCTGAGACTCTAAAGCAGCTAGCAGGTCTACTGGCTGTAGGGAAGGCTAAGAAATTTTTTTTTTGCAGATCCTAATACAATATTTGAGGAGAGTGAGTGGCGAAAGTTTGGTGATGAACTATTTGACTCAGTGCTTAATGATTATAAAAAGGCAAAGAAACTCGGTAAACCACGGAGGGAAGTAATGAACTGTATAAAAAGATACAAGGCAGAAAAGAAAACTGCCGCAGTAGCAACGGAGAAACTAGGAACAGACGTCCCCGGTCGGTTGAAACCGGGGGAAGATTACAACTCGTTCCCCCCCGCAACTCGCGGGAGCACAGGGTTCCCACCCCCCCCACCCCGCCCCCCCCCCCTTCCTTTTCTCCCCCTCCATCAGAAGGTGCAGCGGAGGAGGTGTAACCCCCTGCTCCCCCACCACCCCAGTTCCGAAAGTAGGGACTTTGAAAAGGACAGAGAAAGTATATTAGAAGGTATGATAAATGTCGAGGAATCCGAAAGAAAGAGGGCGGTGCCTCGGCGCCGGATCGATTGCGGCGCCACTGTGAAGCACGCAGTAGAAAATAGGGATCATGCGCTAGCGGGAGATTTAAAGGAACTGCGAGCCTCTCCAACCCACTACGCCCTAGAGTGAAAAAATTTTTAACTCAGTCATGGAGGAGCCAGGTCTGCAGATGGCCACATACCGAACGGGAGACACCTGATAAGAAAGACACAGCTGCGAGCAACGGAGACCCCGAGTTCGGCGCAGGATCAGCCCCCGAATCCCCTGAATCTCAGCCAGATTTATATCCTCTGCTTCCAGACCCTGACTCTTCGTCTCTCGGGTCGGTCTGCTCAGACTTACTGGCCCTGGAGACGCTCAGTTGTAACAATGAGTAACCAAATATGTGATCATTATTGGGGAATTTTCTGCAATGGGCATCTTTGCATATCCTGTGTTTACTACACAGCAGGGGGCTAAAGAGTGGGAAGCTCTTGATCTCAAAATAGTTAAGGAGGCCTGACAAACAGTGACCACGTATGCGTTAAAATCCTCTTATACTCAAGCTGTATATGTTATGATTTTTTCTTGCAATTGACAGGGAGAGCCCATACAGTTTCTCTGTGATACTCATGTACTAGAAGTTGGTTGTCCAGGTTTCTATCAACCCTTGGAGACCTCTGTAGATACTGCTGGCCACTTCTTCCAGCACAGGCTGGCCACCTGTGTCGGAATGAGTGTGCATTTTGGTCAGTATAAAAGCCCAGGCCTCATGCGATGTGGGGGAGGCAGAGCCTCTGCGGGGATGCCTGCTAAGGTTGAGCCTGCCACCTCGCATTGCAATGATGCTTCTCGGAGCTGGTTTGCTGTTAGTCTCCACAGGGTCCTTGTGCCACGTTCTGTACTTGGGACTGTAGTGGGAGTAATGATAGCTTCTGTAGGGACTAAAAAAAAAAAAAAAAAAAAAGAAAAAGGGGGGGGGGAGAGAAAGTGTTTAACCAATTATATGTTAGTCACTAAGGGTCTTCAAAACATGTATCCAATCATAATATGCCAAATCACTGTAAGTGCTGCCGGGGCCTTGGCTCAACTAAGCAGACTGGGTTGCTGAGTTGCTAAGCAGACAATTCTACATCGAAGGCAATTTCTGATTTGTTTTAATGTTGACTCTGTAAGACATGCAACACTGCAGAACCTTTTGTTGTTGGAACAGGGACATGGATGTGAAGAGTTTGATGGAATGTGTTCTATGAATCTCTCTGATTATGCTAATTCGATGCACGCACAGCTGAGAACCCTGGCTCAGCTTACCCAGCAATAGTAAATGAGCAATATCCTAAGAATAACTAGATGGTTGTCTTCACGGGGCATTACAGGTTGAGTCAAACACTGTTGTTTGAAGTATTGCACTTATGTATCGTTGTTAGGTTAATCATCGTAGCTATTAGACTTGTTTATAGTTGTGTGATAAAACAGGTGAACAGAATAACCCATAATGCCTTGCTTGCACAAAGAAAAAGGGGGAATTGTTGCAGAATGACTCTAAGAGCAGAACCATAGAGTTCTGGAGGACTGTGCGAGCAAGGCAGGGGGTGGCCCCCACAGGTAGCCGGAGACCGGACCTGGGAGGAGAATGTGGAGGAAGCTGTGGGGGCTAACCAATACTGTTATGCCAAGAAGGAGTGGCTGAATACCACTCCTATATATGTGTGAACTGCGTCACAAATAAAGGAGAAGTTGCTTATCACCCATATTGGGTTGGCCTGTCTGCTTCTCCTCGCCGCTTACAACCTACCTTTCCAAATCCCCAGAGGTGGCTTGATGCAACTCTGTAAGTTCAAGGAAACGATGACGAGCATTAGAAGGCCTCTCCCAAAACCAGTCCAAAGGGTGCACTGGAACCAGGAGAGGCTTGCTAAGGCAAGCAGCACTGGAGCATCACTGGATATAGTGCTTGGACCCAGAGCTAGCAGGGAAGGAGCTCTGCTGCCCGAGGAGAGTGACTGCCAGGACCACAGCATTTTGTTTGGTTCATATGCCCTTCCACTCATTGCTGTGTGTGAATCTGGTCCTCTGGTCAAAGGGATGTCAAGAAGTCTGGATAGATACTCAGGGTTATTAAAAAACGCAGGCTGGCACTTCTTTCTTTACTTTAAAACATCAGTGTTTTGCACTAAAAAATGCAAAAATACATTCCTAGGCAGCATTTCCAGGAAAATCACAAAAACTGCCCACGTCGTGAAGCTTGCAGATTCAGCTGCACATTTTGGGCTTTCAATTGCCAGTATAATAAAGGCAGATAACTTTGCAAAGGGTCAGCCTGCTCTATTTTGTTTTGGAGCTTTGCTGCTATATGTTATTTCCTCCTTCATTCACAGAGGGCAGCCCCTGCAGGAACCATCTGAACAGGCTGGCTCTCTGCTTATCAGCTGCTTCTTTCCTACCGTGGCAGCATATTTAATGCTCAGCAGAAAATACAGTCACCTCTATACCCTATCTGAAACACAAGCGAAGAGAACAATACAGGAAAATAAAGATTTCAGATGACTTGGGTTTGTCAGTGTTGTTAGAGGGGGGGAGATGAGGGTGGCACTGGGCTGACATATAAAAGGCTGATAAAGCAATCCAATTATCTTTTAAATTAAATTCATAGAATAGTTAGGGTTGGAAAGGACCTTAAGATCAGATAGTTCCAACCCCCCTGCCATGGGCAGGGACACCTCACACTAAACCATATCACCCAAGGCCTCGTCCAACCTGGTCTTGAACACTGCCAGGGATGGAGCATTCACAACCTCCCTGGGCAACCTATTCCATGCAAGAACAAAAGCACACTGGCGAGTAGTTTACACTTTCAGTACATTTTAAGCTACTGTAATGCTAAAGGATCATAAAAACACATACTGCAGACATTATCAAATGTGTTTGGAATTTCAGAACTGAGCAAATGCCACCAGCATTACTTCTACCATAATCACAGATTGATTAAAATCTTTAGGAAACTTGAATCAGAGTTGAATTTCTATTATTCATATAGTGCCTTTCTTTAGGGTCTTTCTGTTAGACCTACCCCAGCACTAAGTAAAATCTAAACTTCAAAGCCAACCCGCCAGCTTTGTAACTTGAAGCAACTTTTTTCTTACTAATTGAGGACACTAAACAAAGCTAGCTCAACAGATACATTTTCCACATTGAAATCTATTCCTTGGTTCTGTAATATGAAGAAATTAAATTCAAAGCAGAATTCAAAGCTGGATGAGAAGTGGGGGCTGGCGGAGCACAAGAGCTGGAGAACTGGGTTATTACAACACTGCCTGCTCTGGGCTGCCCCTTGCTGCTGAAGGAAGCCCTCTTGCCCAACAGGATGCTGCTCAGACAACCCTACCACAAATATCTTTCTTCAGCTGTCAAATCCACTCTTGCTTGGGGGGAGGGAGGAGTAAGGGAGGTTTCTTTTCCCTTTTAGACATGTCCATTAAAAATTAAAGTGATGATGATGATGATGATGATGTACATAAGGGACAGCAGGAGCTACACAAGAGAGACCTAAACAAGCTGCTGCTCAGACCAGGCAGACAGTGACTCCAAGGGAGCATCAGGGGACAGCTACCTTTGCAGACATGCTGAGCCCACCAAAAAATAAAAATCCAAACTTATCAGTCTTTGCATCATGTTTTCAGCACAAATGGTTGTGCTGCACTGATGTACTAAGCTGTAATCTGCAAACAACATTACAGAAGTCTGGAATGATGGTGGGAAAGCAGCAGAAAATAAATAAATAGAGGAGCCATCCCCAAGAGGGTTGAACTCTGCTATCCTGAATCTTTGCCCATGTTTTTCTCATCATCAAAAACACTGCTGTTTTTCTCATCAGAATGCTTTTCACTGCTGAGCACCTTGTTTAAAGCTTCAATTAAAGCTTGAAACTTGTCAGTTACAGAAGCAATTTGCTACGCATCAGCAAGCACCTAGCCAACACCAAGCCATCTGCTTTATTCTACCTGTGCTGATTCCAGAGCAAGGAGAAACAATAATCACTCACAAGATTAAAAGCAAAGCTGCCTGGTAAAGACCCATACCTGAGAACAGGCATGTCAGCATCTGTGAGGAGTTCATTCCCCCTGGATGCAGATGCAAAAGATGCCTTCAGGTGCTGAAAATACTCACACAACATTAATCATTAATAACATGTAGAAGAAAAATACTGGGATGGGAATGCAGTTTCTCAGGGATTTCACTAAAAGCATCAGCTCCTGCGATAATTTATGTGAGCGATGCCAACATGAAATTTGACCCTACTAGTTACTGACCAGCCAGAACCACACAGATAGTGTAATTCCAAAAACTTGCTATGCTGACTTTAAAAGCAAACCCACTGAATTTAATAAGTACCCAGAAGAAGCAGCATGGGGAATTAAGTGACACTGACAGGGCATCCTTCATTCTCAAAACACTCTAATTAAGTCTTGCAGAAACCCAAAGACCTAAGCCTCAGGCCTCTTTTAGAGGAATATCGTGTTTTAAACCCAACCAGACAGCTCGTTCACTCACTTCCCCCCCTTTTCCTCCCTCTTTCCTTCCTTCCCCCCCCCCCTCCCCACTCCCAGAGGGATGGGGAGGAGAATCGAAAGAATGCAACTCCCATGGGCTGAGACAAGAACAGTCCAGCAACCAGTGTTCAACACAAATCACCACCATTACCACCAATGACAACAATAATAAGAGAAAATAACAAGGGAAGAGAATACGATTCCCCCAGCTGAGAAACGAGTCCCACCCAGAAGACCCTGTGTCCTTCCGGGTAACTCCCAGTTACCCCCCCGGGCATGACGTGCTGTGGTATGGAATACCTCTTTGGTTAGCTTGGGTCAGGTGTCCTGTCTCTGCTTCCTCCCAGCTTCCCCTCCTCCCTGGCAGAGCATGAGACTCACAAAGTCCTTGGTCAGAGTAAACATTACTTAGCAACAGCTGAAAACTTCGGTGTTACCAGGGTTGTTCCCAGGCTGAAAGTCAAAACCACAGCACTGCACCAGCTACTAAGAAGGAGAAAAATGACTGCTACTGCTGAACCCAGGACAGAAGGGAAGGATATTTTATCCAAGGGAAAAAAGAAAACTAACAACACTGGTCAAGCAGATCTGAAATTCAGAGGCTCCACTGAAGACGAACCTTAGTGCGATATGTATGCCTCCAAAAACTGGAATCAACTCAAAAATTGTGGCTTCCTTCCAGCCCCCTTCCAGGCCTTCCCACTTCCAAGCAGAGAAGCTGGGTATTGTTTTTTAACCAAGCTAGTTGACGGTGCTTATGTTAAATGGAGGTGCCTCTTGCTAAATGCGAGTGTTACAGAGGAAAAAAAGACACAAAGAGCAGACACCAGAACGGTCTTCTCCACTGTAGCAGCACATTTTGTTAAAATGCTGCACAACGAGAAACAGGAATAGTTGCTTGTGATGTTCAACACACATGCTTGGATTGTCCTACAAAGCCCAGGAGCTGCACCATGCATTTTTGAGCACCACCTGCTGGCATTCTATTAACTCGATACCTTCATGGAAACAGAGATGGCAATGCATCCCCATGCCATGCTAGATCCATATTCTGCTTTTAACACTAGCAGGCATCACTTATTTCCCAATATTCTGAAAAATATGCAAGAGTAACTTGTTGCTAGGAGAATTTTCCCTGATAGCCAGAGACTGGCTTAAATCACTAGTTGGATCCACTAAAAGCTTTCTGAACCAAGTTCCTACTCTCAGCATATACCAATATGAAGAAAAAAAAGCAATTCACCTGAAAAGACTAAGTCTATAAAAAGTCCCATTCCAGGCAAAGGCCTGAAGCCAGGGTGAGATTATAGAAATTCTTCCAAATCAGGGAATACAGACTGCTCATGCTGCAGTATTCATACTCTTCATGACCTTCTGAAGGTTTTGTACAGAAAGACTAATGTGCTGCTCTCTAAAACAGTAACAAAACAATAGCAGCAAACTTTTGTACTCTACCATATTTTCAGGTCAAGGCATTTTCTGCATTTTATATTTTATCCAGTGATAAATGCTGAAGTGCATCAGCTCCTCTGCTTTGGTTGCTTCTCTGAATGCAGTCGGTTTGGTTAATGCTCACTTGCCTGAAAACTCCTTGCCACAGGCCAGAGAACTGGGGGGAAACATTATAAGCGAGACGTGTCCTGATTCTCACTTGGTTAAGGACTAAATAATACTTCATTTTTTGCCAATTCATGTAAATAAATATCCTGATGAAATCACCATTATTTATTGCACTGAGATTGGCACCCATGAATTTATGCCCTGAATAAATGTATCAAGTGACACTCCCTGCCCTGAACAGCTCACGGTCTTGATGATTTAAAGCAAGAAGGAGAGACAGAGCAAGAAAACCAAGCTGTTTTCCTTGAGGTTATATGGCAGTTCAGGACCAGAGAAGAACTGAGGTCTTCTGATTCTCAGGCCTTCATATTACTTGCTAGCTCATAGCACCTCTAAGTAAAAGCACCACAAACATGCACTGGGGCCTTAGCAAGCAAGTTGAATGTTGATACCCCATTGATGTGCTTCCCCATAACATAATCTTCCCCTATTTCAGTCTACAATCGTACACCTATTTTTTCCCTTACCAGTTTTTACCACCTTGCTCCAGATCTCACTAATCCAGGCAAGAACCCCAAACACAGAGATCACAATGTTTCAAAGCCAAAAGAATTCAATGGACTCAACTGTTAATAATGCACAACTGGAACAACCACACAGATACTTCCCACAGGCACAGTTTGTCCTTTGCTCAGATATCACTTGGACAGAATCACTGCAAAGGAAAGGAATGCTGAAAGAAAAATTTAAAAGGATGAAACACAGAAGAAACACATTTCTGCTTTGACCAAGTGCAAAGTGGATGTGGGACCAGAAGGCGCACAGGGCAGCCTCCTCACTTGCCATACAGCATAAAAATGGGCAGCTGGGACATTAATGCTTGAACAACTTGCCCCCAAAACAAACTATATATCAACATATGTATATCTCCATCATTTTTGCACACAGCTGTAACCTGGCTTCTGCTCTCCGGTGTGCTCCAGTGCTGCAACGATACCATTCAGCAACAAGGTGGGATGAGAGGCTGGGAAGGTGTCATGGTTTAAACCCAGCCGGTAACTCAGAATCAGGCAGATGCTAGCTTACTCCCCTCCCCCCCCTTCCTCCCCCTGCTCCCAGAGGGATGGGGAGGAGAATCGAAAGAATGTAACTCCCACAGGTTGATATAAGAACAGTCCTATAACTAAGGTATACACAAAACCACTACTGCTACCAACTAGAATAATAATGATAAGGGAAATAAAAAGGAAAGAGAATAACACCGCTCACCACCTGCCAACCTATACCCAGCCCGAGCCAAGAAGTGATCTAGCCCTTACGGGTAACTGCCCCTAGTTTTACATCCTGGGCATGACATGCTGTGGCATGGAATACCCCTTTGGTTAGTTTGGGTTGGGTGTCTTCCCTCAGCTTCTTCCTGACTTCCCCTCCTCCCTAGCAGAGCATGAGACTCAGAAAGTCCTTGGTCAGAGTAAAGATTACTTAGCAACAACTAAAAACATTGGTGTTATCAGCATTGCTCCCAGGCTGAAATTCAAAAACACAGCACAGCATCAGCTACTAAGAAGGAGGAAAATGACTGCAACTGCTGAACCCAGGACAGTATCCACCCCTGATTCCATACCATTCACGTCATGCTCAGATCCCACATTTTTAAAAATATACCATTGCTCTTGTCTCATATATATATATATACACACACACAGAGATATCATTCCTTAGTGCATTGAACAATCCCTAGGAAGCTGCTGAGTTCATCCAGTCCATGATTTCAGGCTCCATCTCTTGTAACAGTCTTTCAGAAAAGGAGAGGGGTTGTGCAATGTTGGACTGTTGCCTGCCGATGAAACCGTGGAACTCATCTGGTCACTGCAGAGATAGTTCAGTTCCATCTAACTTCAGTCTTTGTTGGGATGATGGTTGGAGGGAAGTCAGGTCCAGTCTCTGGTGACCTGAAGACATCTAGGTGT
>NW_026641755.1:0-802 GCF_028554395.1 Pezoporus wallicus | reverse complement strand
GCTTTTCCTGTACGAGTGTTAGCAGTGAAAGCAACGATGGATGCACCAATGTAAAGGGGATTGTGTGCTGAACAGGTCCAGCACCAGCTTTCAATCCTTGCTCTTCTGCTGTGGGAGCAGATGCCAAACGTTCGTGCTGTACTCACTGTGCTGCTGGGCAGCTGAGACACCACCTGAGAATTTGGATTCAAATGGACTTTTAGGTATGAAACCGAGGAGAGACTGCAATGATGGTGACCCCGTTGCAAAGCTGCTTGTGTGCTGAAGAAGCAGAGCACTAGCTTTCCCTGCTGCTCCTTCTGCCGTGTGAGCAGATGCCACTGTTCATTCTGTGCTGACTGTGTTGCTGCGCAGCAGAGAGCAGCCTCTGGACTGATTCCATTCAAATGCTTTTCCTGTATGAAAGTGAGCAGTGAAAGCAACGATGGAGGCACCAATGTAAAGGGGATTGTGTGCTGAACAGGTCCAGCACCAGCTTTCAATCCTGGCTCTTCTGCTGTGGGAGCAGAGGCCAAACGTTCGTGCTGTACTAACTGTGCTGCTGGGCAGCTGAGAGACACCACCTGAGAATTTGGATTCAAATGGACTTTTAGGTATGAAACCGAGGAGAGACTGCAATGATGGTGACCCCGTTGCAAAGCTTCTTGTGTGCTGAAGAGACACAGCACTAGCTTTCCCTGCTGGTCCTTCTGCCGTGTGAGCAGATGCCCCTGTTCATTCTGTGCTGTGTTGCTGCCAGCAGGGAGCAGGCTCTGGACTGATTCTATTCAAATGCTTTTCCTGTACGAGTGTTAGCAGTGAA
>NW_026641754.1:0-8086 GCF_028554395.1 Pezoporus wallicus | reverse complement strand
GGGTCAGCATCGCAATGGGCCCCCCCTCAATGGGGCCAGGAGCGGGGCTGGGGCTGGGGCCGGGACCTGCAGCTCCAAGGACTCCACATGAGGCCGCTTGATGAGGAAGGAGAAGCCTTCATCCCACACGGGGGCTGTGCTGGGGGCGCTGGGCTGGGGGGGTACAGAGCAGGGTGAGGGACCCCCCCCTGACCCCCCCTGCCCCATAGCGACCCCAATGTGGTCCCCAGCGGGGCCTCACCTTGGTCTTAAAGGAGACGTCGCGCACGGAGAGGCTGGCGTGGGCGGCCGGGGCTTGAGCCCTTCCGGAGCTGGGATAATGGGCGTGGATGGGATGGAGGGGGAATGGGGGCAATGGGGGAACGGGGGAGGGGGAATGGGGGCAATGGGGGGAACGGGGGCAATGGGGGAATGGGGGCAATAGGGGTAATGGGGGGTATGGGGTAATTTGGGCAATGGGGGCAATAGGGGTAATGGGGGCAATAGGGGTAATAGGGGTAATGGGGGCAATGGGGGCAGTAGGGTTAATGGAGGCAATTTGGCAATGGGGGCAAGGGGGCAATGGGGCCAATGTGGGTAATGGGGACAATGTGAGCAATGGGGACAATGGGGGTAATGGGGGTAACAGGGCCAATGGGGGCAATGGGGCAATGAGGGTAGCGGGGCAATGGGGCAATAGGGGCAATGGGGTTATGGGAGCAATGGGGGCTATGGGGCAATGGGGGTCCGGGGTCTCACCGGGGGTCTGAAGCTCGGTCCCAGGAACACCGAGAGCAGCGCAGCCGCGAGCTCCTCGTTGTGGGGGCTGCAGGAGGCTGTTGATGTGCAGGACCTGGGGGCAATGGGGAGCTGGGGGCACCGGCGGCTGCGGGGTGTGGGGCAGGGAGGGGGACGCGATGGGGATGGGGGTAGGGATGGGAACATGAATGGGGATGCAGAGTGATAAGGATGGGGATGGACAGGGATGCGTAGGGACACGTGACAGGGATGGAGAATGGGATGCAAGAGAAGAGGGATGGGGATACACAGGGATATGGATTGGGATGGGAATGCAGAGACATGGATGAGGACAACGGATGGAGATGGGGATGGGAATAAGAATGGGGATAAGGATGGGGAGGCACAGGGATGGGGATATGGATATAGATGTGGCTGCACATGAGAACATGGATATGGATATAGATACAGATGTGGATGCAGATGTGAATGTGGATGCGGATATGGATGTGGATGGGGATATGCATGCGGATGTGGATGCGGATGTGGATGCGGATGTGGATGCGGATGCAGATGTGGATGCGGATGTGGATGCAGATGTGGATGTGGATGCGGATGCGGATACAGATGTGGATGCAGATGTGGATGCGGATGCGGATGCAGATGTGGATGTGGATGCAGATGTGGATGCAGATGCAGATGCGGATGCGGATGTGGATGTGGATGCAGATGCAGATGCGGATGCGGATGTGGATGTGGATGCGGATGTGGATGTGGATGCAGATGCAGATGCGGATACAGATGTGGATGAGGATGCGGATGCAGATGTGGATGCGGATACAGATGTGGATGCGGATGTGGATGCGGATGCAGATGCGGATGCGGATGCAGGAGCCGGTACCTGCTGCAGCAGCGCGGGGCTGTCGCTGGGGCTCAGGCTCTCGAGCTTCACGTGGAGCTGCCCGGATTTGACCCCCTCCAGCGGCAGCCACTGCAGGGACCGGGGGGACGGGGTCAGGACCCCCCCAAGCAGGGCAGGGCCCCCCCCCCCGGCCCCTCTCCCACCTCATCCACCACGCGGTTGCTCAGCACCCGCTGCAGCGGCTGCCTTGCACCTGCGGGGGGGCAGTGGGGGGTCACCACCGGTCCCCCCCCGCCCCCCAGCCCCCCGCCCCCCCGCCCCCACCGGCCCAGGAAGTCGTCCTCATCCAGGTCCTTGTCAAAGAGCTCGAACTCCACGTCCTGGCCCGGGATGTCGGTGACGATGGCCTGGGGGGGCATCAGTGAGCGCCCCATAGATGCCCCATAGGGACCCATAGACACACCATAGATAACCCATAGATACCCACAGGTACCCCACAGACATCCCATAGACCCCCACAGATACCCAGATACCCCATAGGCACTCACAGATACCCCATAGAGACCCATAGATACCCCATAGATACCCATAGGCACCCACAGATACCCAGTAGAGACCCATATATACCCCATAGGTACCCACAGGTACCCATAGACATCCCATAGACACACACAGCCCCTCATATCCCCCTTGGACCCCTATACACCCCATATCCCCCATAGACCCCTATAGACCCCTGTAGACAT
Organism: Pezoporus wallicus; assembly: GCF_028554395.1. Taxonomy (NCBI): domain Eukaryota; kingdom Metazoa; phylum Chordata; class Aves; order Psittaciformes; family Psittacidae; genus Pezoporus; species Pezoporus wallicus. The sequence continues at coordinate 5,761 of NW_026641754.1, read as the reverse complement.
CCATATCCCTCACAGCCCCCCATAGACATCCATATCCCCCACAGCTACCCATATCCCCCATATCCCCCCACAGACACCCATAGCCTCCCCACAGCCCCTGCCACAGACACCCATATCCCCCCACAGACACCCACAGCCCCCCCATAGGCCCCCATAGCCCCCGCCATAGACACCCATAGCCCCCCATGGACCCCTACAGACCCCCATGGACCCCCTATAGACCCCCCATACCCCCTCATAGACACCCATAGCCCCCCCATACCCTCCCCATAGACCCCCATGCCCCCCATATCCCCCCCCATAGCCCCCATAGATCCCCCCATACACCCCCATACCCCCCTATAGACCCCCCATACCCCCTCATAGACACCCATAGCCCCCCCATACCCTCCCCATAGACCCCCATGCCCCCCATATCCCACCCCATAGCCCCCTCCATAGGCCCCCTTAGCCCCCCCATATCCCCACCATAGATCCCCCCATAGCTCCCCATATCCCCCTCATATCCCCCCCATATCCCCCATATCCCCCCCCATAGCTCCCCATAGTCCCCCATATCCCCCATAGCCCCCCCTATAGCTCCCCCCATAGCTCCCCCCATAGCTCCCCCCATATCCCCCATAGCTCCCCCCATATCCCCCATATCCCCCATATCCCCCCATATCCCCCCATACCCCCCCCACATCCCCCCATATCCCCCCACATCCCCCCCTAGCTCCCCCATAGCTCTCCCTATAGACCCCCCATCTCCCCCCCCCCACCTCATAGACCTCGTCCCAGCGGGGGTTGAGCTCCTCGCGCAGGACGCGGCTCCTGAAGCGCGCTCCCGCGGCGCGCACGCGCGCGTAGGGGTCGGAGCGGCCCCGCAGCGCCCCCCGCAGGACGCGGTCCTTGGGCACCAGCGCGGCCGCCGCCAGCAGCTGCACGCGCAGCACGCGCTGGGCACGGGGGAGCCCGGCCTGAGCCACCGGGACCCACAGAGAGGGACCCAGAGACCCACAGAGACCCACAGGGACCCATAGAGACCCATAGGGACCCATAGAGACCCATAGAGACCCATAGAGACCCATAGGGACCCATAGAGACCCATAGAGACCCATAGAGACACATAGAGACCCATAGAGACCCACAGAGACCCATAGAGACCCATAGGGACCCACAGAGACCCATAGAGACACATAGAGAGGGACCCACAGAGACCCATAGGGACCCATAGAGACCCATAGAGAGACCATAGAGACCCATAGAGACCCATAGAGACCCATAGAGACCCATAGAGACCCATAGAGAGACCATAGAGACCCATAGAGACCCATAGAGACCCATAGAGACACATAGAGACCCATAGAGACCCACAGAGACCCATAGGGACCCATAGAGACCCATAGAGACACATAGAGAGACCATAGAGACCCATAGAGACACATAGAGACCCATAGAGACCCATAGAGACCCATAGAGACCCACAGAGACCCACAGAGACCCACAGAGACCCATAGAGACCCACAGAGACCCATAGGGACCCATAGAGGACCCATAGAGACCCATAGAGACCCATAGAGACCCATAGAGACCCATAGAGACCCACAGAGACCCATAGAGACCCATAGAGACCCATAGAGACCCACAGAGACCCACAGAGACCCATAGAGACCCATAGAGACCCACAGAGACCCACAGAGACACATAGAGACCCATAGAGACCCACAGAGACCCATAGAGACCCATAGAGACACATAGAGACCCATAGAGACCCACAGAGACCCACAGAGACCCATAGAGACCCATAGAGACCCATAGAGACCCACAGAGACCCATAGAGACCCACAGAGACCCACAGAGACCCACAGAGACCCACAGAGACCCACAGAGACCCACAGAGACCCATAGAGACACATAGAGACACATAGAGACACATAGAGACCCACAGAGACCCATAGAGACCCATAGAGACCCATAGAGACCCATAGAGACCCATAGAGACCCATAGAGACCCACAGAGACCCACAGGGACCCATAGGGACCCATAGAGACCCATAGAGACCCATAGAGACCCATAGAGACCCATAGAGACCCACAGAGACCCACAGGGACCCATAGAGACCCATAGAGACCCATAGAGACACATAGAGACCCATAGAGACACATAGAGACCCATAGAGACCCATAGAGACCCATAGAGACCCACAGAGACCCACAGGGACCCATAGAGACCCATAGAGACCCATAGAGACCCATAGAGACCCACAGAGACCCACAGGGACCCATAGAGACCCATAGAGACCCATAGAGACACATAGAGACCCATAGAGACACATAGAGACCCATAGAGACCCACAGAGACCCATAGAGACACATAGAGAGGGACCCACAGAGACCCATAGAGACCCATAGGGACCCATGGAGGGACCCATAGAGACCCATAGACCCATAGAGACCCATAGAGACCCATAGGGACCCATAGGGACCCATAGAGAGACCACAGGGACCCATAGAGACCCAGAGAGACCCATAGAGACCCACAGAGACCCATAGAGACCCATAGAGACCCATAGAGACACATAGAGAGGGACCCACAGAGACCCATAGAGACCCATAGGGACCCACAGAGACCCATAGGGACCCATAGAGACCCATAGAGACCCATAGAGACCCATAGAGACCCATAGGGACCCATAGGGACCCATAGAGAGACCACAGGGACCCATAGAGACCCATAGAGACCCATAGAGACCCACAGAGACCCATAGAGACCCATAGAGACCCATAGAGACCCATAGAGAGACCATAGAGACCCATAGAGACCCATAGAGACCCATAGAGGAGACCCATAGGGACCCATAGAGACCCATAGAGACACATAGAGACCCATAGAGACCCACAGAGACCCATAGGGACCCATAGAGACCCATAGAGACCCATAGGGACCCATAGAGACCCATAGAGACACATAGAGACCCATAGAGACCCATAGAGACCCATAGAGACCCACAGAGACACATAGAGACCCATAGAGACACATAGAGACACATAGAGAGACCATAGAGACCCATAGAGACACATAGAGACCATAGAGACCCATAGAGACACATAGAGACCCATAGAGACCCATAGAGACCCATAGAGACACATAGAGACCCATAGAGACCCATAGAGACCCATAGAGACACATAGAGACCCATAGAGACCCATAGAGACACATAGAGACACATAGAGACCCATAGAGACACATAGAGACCCATAGAGACCCATAGAGACCCATAGAGACCCACAGAGACCCATAGAGACCCATAGAGACCCACAGAGACCCATAGAGAGGGACCCATAGAGACCCATAGAGACCCACAGAGACGGACCCATAGAGACCCACAGAGACCCATAGAGACCCACAAAGACCCATAGAGACCCATAGAGACCCATAGAGACCCACAGAGACCCACAGAGACCCACAGAGACCCTTAGAGAACCATAGAGACCCATAGAGAGAGACCCATAGAGACCCATAGAGACCCACAGAGACCCATAGAGAGAGACCCATAGAGACCCAGAGAGACTCATAGAGACCCACAGAGACCCATAGAGACCCACAGAGACCCACAGGGACCCCACAGAGACTCACAGGGATCCATAGGGACCTCACAGGGACCCCACAGGGACACATAGAGACCATAGAAACCCACAGAGATCCATAGGGACCTCACAGGGACCTCATAGAGACCCACAGAGTCCCCATAGGGACCCCATCGTGACCCACAAACACCCATAGAGACCCCATGGAGACCCATACGAACCCCATAGAGACCACAGAGACCCCATAGAGCCCCACAGAACCCCCTGTCCTGCCCCACAGAACCCCCCACCCCTGACCCATCCCCCCTCACCTCGGTTCCAAACTCGGCATCGGGGCTGGCATGGGGGGGCCGGGGGGGGGCGGTGCTGCCCGAAGGCTCCGGGGGGGGCGGGGGGGAGAGGGGGCCCTCGGGGGCATCGAGGAAGAGAACCTGGGGGGTGGGGGTCAGAGCATGGATCCCTCCATAGCCCCATAGCCCCTATAGAACCCCATAGAACCCCATAGCCCCTACAGCCCCCACGGAACCCCATAGTCCCTATAGCCCCCACGGAACCCCATAGCCCCTATAGCCCCCACGGAACCCCATAGCCCCCATAGCCCCTATGGAACCCCATAGCCCCTATAGCCCCCACGGAACCCCATAGTCACTATAGCCCCCACGGAACCCCATAGCCCCTATAGCCCCCACGGAACCCCATAGCCCCTATAGAACCCCATAGCCCCTATAGCCCCCACGGAACCCCATAGCCCCTATAGCCCCCACAGAACCCCATAGCCCCTATAGCCCCCACCCCAGACCCTAGCCCCCATGGAACCCCATAGCCCCTATAGCCCCCACGGAACCCCATAGCCCCTATAGCCCCCATGGAACCCCATAGCCCCGATAGCCCCCACGGAACCCCATAGTCCCTATAGCCCCCACGGAACCCCATAGCCCCCATAGCCCCTATGGAACCCCATAGCCCCTATAGCCCCCACGGAACCCCATAGTCACTATAGCCCCCACGGAACCCCATAGCCCATATAGCACCCACGTTACCCCATCGACCCCATAGAACCCCATAGCCCCTATAGCCCCCACGGAACCCCATAGCCCCTATAGCCCCCACGGAACCCCATAGCCCCTATAGCCCCCACGGAACCCCATAGCCCCTATAGCCCCCACGGAACCCCATAGCCCCTGTAGCCTCCCAGAGCCTCCATAGCCCCCCATATACCTCCACAACCCCCATAGCCCCCCATAGACCCCTCTATAGCCCCCACAGACCCCCATAACCCCTATAGCCCCATAGCCCCCACGGTCCCCCATAGCCCCCATAACCCCCACAGCCCCATAGCTCCCCACAGCCCCATAACCCCCATAGCCCCCATAGCTCCCCATAGCCCCCACAGCCCCATAGCTCCCCATAGCTCCCCACAGCCCCATAGCCCCCACAGCCCTATAGCTCCCCACAGCTCCCCATAGCCCCCACAGCCCCATAGCCCCCACAGCCCCATAGCTCCCCACAGCCCCATAGCTCCCCATAGCTCCCCACTGCCCCATAGCTCCCCATAGCTCCCCATAGCTCCCCATAGCTCCCCATAGCCCCCACTGCCCCATAGCTCCCCATAGCCCCCACAGCCCCATAGCTCTCCACAGCCCCATAGCTCCCCATAGCCCCCACAGCCCCATAGCTCCCCACAGCCCCATAGCTCTCCACAGCCCCATAGCTCCCCACAGCCCCATAGCTCCCCATAGCTCCCCACAGCCCCATAGCTCTCCACAGCCCCATAGCTCTCCACAGCCCCATAGCTCCCCACAGCCCCATAGCTCCCCACAGCCCCATAGCTCCCCATAGCTCCCCACAGCCCCATAGCTCCCCACAGCCCCATAGCTCTCCACAGCCCCATAGCTCCCCACAGCCCCATAGCTCCCCATAGCTCTCCACAGCCCCATAGCTCCCCACAGCCCCATAGCTCCCCATAGCTCCCCACAGCCCCATAGCCCCCATAGCCCCCCATAGCCCCTATAGCTCCCCACAGCCCCATAGCCCCCACAGCCCCATAGCTCCATAGCCCCCCATACCCCCCCACAGCCCCATAGCTCCCCACAGCCCCATAGCTCCCTATAACCCCCATACCCCCCTACAGCCCCCCTCACCCTCAGCACGAGCTTCACGTGGAGGCGGCTCCGAGGCCCCGCCCCCTGCA